>NC_047511.1:1904945-2045096 GCF_902827115.2 Pseudochaenichthys georgianus | reverse complement strand
TGTTTATTCATCGTACATGGAAGAGAAAATATAGAAAAAGCATTTGGTAATAAGAAAGAAATAACACCTTACCTTAGACTAAATTCGACTAAGAAAACCAAAATCGGTGCGGTTATTTATGAATTAATCATAGCTGATTAATAATGAGAGCTGCAGAGATTCGGATGACGATTTCCATTGGCAGATGAGACGTAGTGGGGAGAACACGTGTCCAATTTTCCCTCATATTTTTTCCTCCCTGATCTGGATTTTTCACTTGTCACGGCAAGAAAGGAACCCCTAAAATAAGACTTGTGAGAGGCGTTCCTGCGCCGGCTTTCGCCTCTGATGGACATCTTGGCTTGCAGATCCGAAGAGAACAGTTATAATATCATCCCCTCTGCGGCAACCATGCTTTTCCATGGCCTCCCTGGAGGCGACGTGCACGGTGTGGTGGAAGAAATGGACCGGAGAGGAAAGAGCGAGTCAGCAGGCATCAGCTCGGCCATCGACATGGGGGAGTCAGAGACGGTAGGAGACTGTGGCCTCGTTAGGGCAGCACCACATGTGACAGAGCTGCTCAAAGCCGTTTCTAAAGTGTTTTTAATTGCACGTTTTCACTTGGGATCGATCATAAACACGATATAAAAACAAAGAAAGAAAAAAAAAAAGATAAAGCAAGGAGAAAGATAGTGGATACACATCAAGGCATTTTACTAAAAAGTGTTATGACTACGAGTCCATTATATGTTTCAAAGGAAATATGTCTGGAAATAAACATATCATACAAGAATAATAAGCACATGAAATAGCAAAATTATACTTTCAATTCACACCGAACAACTGTCACACTAATGTCCCGGATTAGTGTTTAGTTGCCTTCTCAAACTTCTTCCAAAAGGCCTGCCACTGTGATCCTGATCCTGCATGAAACTTATTTCAGTCAGAAGAGATTGAACTGAGCAGAAATGAACAGGTTCCACGATTATTGGACTTATTTAATTTTGTACAGCAATTCATTTAATTAAATTAGCTATTTTAAATGCCCTCAAACCCCACATTAAATATGGACAATACCGAACATATTCAGTGGTGCACAAACCAGTTAGAATATATGTATACAGGAAGATTAGCACAAACATTAACAGCCAAACCCAGTTGAAAGTTTATATTGAATTGACAAGTAGAGTAAGATTGTGTTTCTTATTGTTTATTGTGTGCACTTTCAATTAGATAAAAACACAACTTATAATTGTAAGGTTCTGTAGTCATTGTTAAATGTACTGCAATAATAAATAAATAAATAACTAGAGAAAATGCAATGGAGGACAATTTAATTTGTATTCAGTTTCCAACTTCATTTGCAAATCATTTTTAGAGGATATACGTGTGTGTGCATGCACGTGCGTTTTTTAGGCCTCTCGAAAATAACATTTCATGACAGTCTCGTATCGAAGCGTTGTGTTAGTGTACGTTTAATTATCGTTGTTATTATCTTTAGGAGAAAAGAAAAGCACATACAGTACATGGTGTCCATAAAATATAAATGTTCCTCTAAAAGCCACGCCGTGCGTACATGTGTCTTATTAAGGTTATATTAAAACACTTTAGATGCGTTTTTAAATAAGAGTATTCTGCTGCTGTATGCAATTATTATAAATATTATTATCACTGTCTCACTTTACTTTATTGTCTACTGTAGTAGCCGTCATTCATATTCATATTTTATGGTTACTATAGCACACCTTCTTATTGCTATGATTTAGTTTATTACATTTTGGTCAAAGAGAGGAGTTTGCTTTGTCTTTATCTAACAGTTTTTCATTTTAATATCACTATAATATTCAGGCCTAATACTATTATATATATATATATATATATATATATATATATTGTTGAGATGAAATACTTTTTTTTAATCCTACAATTTGTCTTTATTATTTTTTCTCAAATCAGCCCATACGTGAGAGCTGGCCTCTGAGGCTGGATCTGATGATATTTATTATTATTCTAAAGAAATAGAATCCTCTCCCACGTTAGCATGACTTAACGTCAGGCTAACGGATGTCATACCTTTTCTACACTGTATTTCTTCCTTCCTGACTCTGTGCCCTCGTGCCTCTCTCCTGCAGTCCCTGCCGTGTATGCCCGGGGAGCGCGTGGCTCTGTGCGCGGGCTGCGGCAGGAAGATCGCGGACCGGTACTACCTGCTGGCGGTGGACAAACAGTGGCACATGCGCTGCCTCAAGTGCTGCGAGTGCAAGCTGAACCTGGAGTCAGAGCTCACCTGCTTCAGCAAGGACGGCAGCATCTACTGCAAGGAGGACTACTACAGGTAGGGTCCACTGTCCATCCCATAGTGCCAGGCTGTTAAGTGACACCGTTTAGGACATTTAGAGCCTCAAGCGTGTTTCAAAATATGGTAAATGTGGCTTCTGGCTACGCATTATACATGACCAGGGATGGGAAATGTAAAAATGTATTTCCAAAAATACTTTATATGTGTATTTCCCTTGATTTAATAACAAATATATCAGGTTTATTTAAAAAAAAAAAAAAACCCACACAATTAGCATTTTTTTTCTACGTCACATATGTTACCCTGGTAGGTTTATGGGTTTACAAAAACTGATACTGAAATGTTTGCACTGAATACATGTAATATGTTGTGCCATAATTACATATCTAAATAAGACCCTTGTAGTTCCATTACTTTTCTCAGTATGAACATACTGACAACAGAAAGAAAGTAAAAACGAAAAATGGAAAGAAAGAAAGAACAAAATGTCACATCAGGCTAATATTCATATTCCATATTTCAAATGAATACAGAGTGAATGAACCTGAGTGGTGCACAGGAAAAGTGAATGCATGTTTTAACACACACACACACACACACACACACACACACACACACACACACACACACACACACACACACACACACACACACACACACACACACACACACACACACACACACACACACACACACACACACACACACACACACACACACACACACACACACACACACACACACACACACACTTGCAGCCACTGACGAGTTTCTGTGTTGTCCGCAGAAGATTTTCGGTGCAGAGGTGCGCTCGGTGCCACCTGGGGATCTCGGCCTCGGAGATGGTGATGCGGGCCCGGGACCTCGTGTACCACCTCAACTGCTTCACGTGCACCACCTGCAGCAAGATGCTCACCACCGGGGACCACTTTGGCATGAAGGACAGTCTGGTGTACTGTCGGCTGCACTTTGAGACTCTCATCCAGGGAGAATATCAGACTCATTTTAACCATGCGGACGTAGTCCCGCACAAAGGCCTGGGCCCGGCCAACACTCTCGGACTATCCTACTTCAACGGCGTGGGCTCGGTGCAGAAGGGCCGGCCCCGGAAGAGGAAGAGCCCCGGGCCGGGGGCCGAGCTGGCGGCTTATAACGCAGGTAGGAGCATTTATAAAGCATGTTGCGAAGGAACGCTGGGTCATTTAAACGATGCAGACTGCTTCCATCATCATATCATTCATTTATTTTTGGATCTTCATTTTTTTTATGCGATCGTGCAAAATATATAAAAAAAGATATCATCGCTGCCTATTGTAAATGAAAGGTCTCTCTCGGATCAAACCCGTTGTTGTGAAAGCTCTCCGGAACAACTGCATGTCGGGTCTGCGCCCTGCTTGTTGTCGGCGTTTTGTGGAAAAGTTGACATTTTGTTTTTTATAACCTGCGATTACATATCTCTTAAATATGTATAGATTCGTATCATAATCTAAGCACACAACAGTTCTGACAGCTTGTGTCACTTTCATTCAGTGAGGCAATGTGCTACATAATGACTTTATAGCGAAACTGTTCCACATTTCTTTAAAGCTCTATAAAAGTGAGTTTTGTCAGGAGCTGTGTGTTGCGTTCAGGACCTTCACATAATTATAGTCTGCAGTTCCAGTGAGCTGATGCTTTCTGTCAGAATGTCCATGTGGAGGCCAAACATTGTGCATGAATAAACCTGAACACTGACTGCACAAAGACAAGAGCATGCAGGCCAATAGGAGGCCAGGCAGGAGCGAACAGGCCTCCACAGAGAAGAACCACAGATCAATTGTTCCACGGTGGGAAAGCGATTTACAGTCCAGCGTTTGTTAACACAAAAATAAAAGCAGTTCCTGACAGTTTGAAGTTCCACGTGTCAGATATGTGGATTACACTTTTCAAACGGCTTCATTTAGATTTCATTATAATCTGCAGCAGTCTATGGTTTGTAGCATCTCTGACTGCTAAATGAGAATCTTAAAAATAATGATGTTTAATGTTTAGAAGTCATGTTTCATTTAATGCGATCTGTGATAAAGAAAAACGTGTTTGGATGCTCTGGCGTTTGCTTTGGCCCTTATTCACTTGTCAGTTTCCATAGACATCTACAGACCTCCCCCCCACGCCACACACACACACACACACACACACACACACACACACACACACACACACACACACACACACACACACACACACACACACACACACACACACACACACACACACACACACACACACACACACACACACACACACACACACACACACACACACTGGGGCAGGGTCACGAAGAGTTATTCACCGGAATAGAGGCAGGAAACTTGCTGAAGGGAGAACTCTGGTTGGGTCTCATTTTGTATTCTTTAGTTAGTAAATCTTCCTATTAGTGTAAACAGAAAGTTGCTTATCCCATCCAGTATATTTAGTTGATAAATCTTCCTCTTTTTTATTTTGACAGTCTTGGTAGATTTAAATAAGTTGCTCCCTTGTTGTAAATAACCCCCCCCCCACTAGACTTCCTTTGACTGTGCTTTCTACCTGAGCCAACACATCACTTTCTTTATTTTAAGATGCTGCCACTTATAATCATTATAATTAACGATAAAAGTAAACTGCTCGAAAACAAGTCAAATGTTTCCAGCTATCAGTGTTGGACTTTGCTTTAAGACAATGGTTTGCTCTGAAATGATTAGAACAACATATTTCATCCGGAAGATAACAAGGAGAAAGGAAGCCTAGTTTCAGAGCAGTGTGTGTTTTAACAAGAGACATCCTGGGAAGAGAGTCAGGAGAGGGAGAGGTGCGCCCTCTGCTGTTTCAGACCCGCAACAACACGAGCTTCACCTGAGCCTCGCATGGGAGAACATGTGGAGTCCTGCAGCTCCGAGGAACCATTGCGAACAGTGTGTGTGTGTGTGTGTGTGTGTGTGTGTGTGTGTGTGTGTGTGTGTGTGTGTGTGTGTGTGTGTGTGTGTGTGTGTGTGTGTGTGTGTGTGTGTGTGTGTGTGTGTGTGTGTGTGTGTGTGTGTGTGTGTGTGTGTGTGTGTGTGCACACAGGAAACAGGCTGCTTTTTGTTAAGATGCATATGCTTTGGCCGGAAAGCAGCATTTGTTCTGCCTGGTGTGTACGGACTAATTAAGTGAAGTGTTATTCTGATGGTTTCACTCACTTCATATTCATCATTTGCGTTCTGATATTGAACACGAACTGTTATGCATGCAGCAACACTTTGTATATTGCCAAGAAATCTGCAAACTGGGACAAATACATGTGTGTTGTTGTTGTGTGTCTGTGTGTCTGTGTGTCTGTGTGTCTGTCTGTCTGTCTGTCTGTCTGTCTGTCTGTCTGTCTGTCTGTCTGTGTGTGTGTGTGTGTGTGTGTGTGTGTGTGTGTGTGTGTGTGTGTGTGTGTGTGTGTGTGTGTGTGTGTGTGTGTGTGTGTGTGTGTGTGTGTGTGTGTGTGTGTGTGTGTGTGTGTGTGTGTGTGTGTGCTGAAGCCAGGCTCCCACCTCCTACCAGGACAGAAAGACGATTTGACAGCCTCAGTTCAAACTGTTGTTTCTTTCTTTCTTCATATATCATTTCCTCCACTCCTTAAACTCAACGTTCCGTGTATATCACATAGCATGTCGCATTGCTTACTATGCTTGCTCATAGTTGTGGTTGCCTCAGAGTTTATGATCACATATTTTTTGGTTTAATGTTTGAGGTTTGAAATGAAAAATAGAATTCTTAAACACTGCATTTCCAGATGGTCTGTGCTTAAAAATAGCAGGCTTTCATGACTGGGCTCATGGACATATTGGGAGCTAGATATTGTGTCACTCAAAGAGGACAGCCCACAGTGTTCCACACAAACAGCCAATCAGAAGTGAGGGACTGAACACGTCTCAATAATGATGGTTGTGATTGAATCTGTGTCTAACCCGCCGTCCTCTCCTGTCGCAGCGCTCAGCTGTAACGAGAACGACGGCGAGTCCATGGACCGGGACTCCCAGTACAGCTCCAGCCAGAAGACCAAGCGCATGAGGACGTCCTTCAAGCACCACCAGCTGAGGACCATGAAGTCCTACTTCGCCATCAACCACAACCCAGACGCCAAGGACCTGAAGCAGCTGGCCCAGAAGACCGGCCTCACCAAGAGGGTCCTTCAGGTACCCACAGCTATACTATCCTCCACTGTCTTTGTCTGTCCTCCACTGTACTATACTGTCCTCCACTGTACTATACTGTCCTCCACTGTACTATACTGTCCTCCACTGTACTATACTGTCCTCCACTGTCTTTGTCTGTCCTCCACTGCACTATACTGTCCTCCACTGTCTTTGTCTGTCCTCCACTGTCTTTGTCTGTCCTCCACTGTACTATACTGTCCTCCACTGTCTTTGTCTGTCCTCCACTGTCTTTGTCTGTCCTCCACTGTACTATACTGTCCTCCACTGTACTATACTGTCCTCCACTGTCTTTGTCTGTCCTCCACTGTACTATACTGTCCTCCACTGTACTATACTGTCCTCCACTGTCTTTGTCTGTCCTCCACTGCACTATACTGTCCTCCACTGTCTTTGTCTGTCCTCCACTGTCTTTGTCTGTCCTCCACTGTACTATACTGTCCTCCACTGTCTTTGTCTGTCCTCCACTGTCTTTGTCTGTCCTCCACTGTACTATACTGTCCTCCACTGTACTATACTGTCCTCCACTGTCTTTGTCTGTCCTCCACTGTACTATACTGTCCTCCACTGTACTATACTGTCCTCCACTGTCTTTGTCTGTCATCTGTTCTTTATTGTCTTTCACTTTCCTGCACCTTCCTTTAAGGTCTGTGTCTGTTCTTTTCTGTGCCTTTCTGTCCTCCACTGTCCTCTACAGTCTTTTTCTGTCCTCCACTGTCCTCTACAGTCTTTTTCTGTCCTCCACTGTCCTCTACAGTCTTTTTCTGTCCTTCACAGTCCTCCACTGTCCTCTCCAGTCTTTGTCTGTCCTTCACTGTCCTCCACTGTCCTCTCCAGTCTTTGTCTGTCCTTCACTGTGGTGTAGGAGACAAATGCTATCAGGGGTTAAAGAGCTTCTCTTGTTTTCTGCACATCAGCCTTCTTCCTAATGTAAACTAAAGGTGAGGTTTTTAAGATGTTTCTATTCCGGGGAGTTCTTGGAAAGAAAACGGCAAACAAACTGAAACAAAATCAGAGAGAAGCCTTTTTTTCTCACTTAGATTAAAACATTTAAGAAACTATTTTTAAAATCTGCATACAAAAGAATCCGAGATACTAATGACCTCAAGGGCGATAAACATGAATGCATGTTTTATTGGAATGCAAAGTTACCTCTGCAAGAGAGAGAGAGGGATGCAGTGTTCAGTGGAACAATGACGGCGTGTTGAGTTCTGAGAGATGCAAAGCAGAAAGCTCTGTTACACGCAGAGAGAGAGGAAGCAACACGGCGTTTGATTTGCACAAAAGACGACAGCAAATGATCTGGGGACTGAGACGCATAAAGCTGAGACAAAAAGGTTTCTGAATCAAATTCTTTCTGAGGAGGAAACAATCCTCCCGCTGCTTTAATTAACGCTTGCAGAAAACAAAGCAGTCGTTTTGCTTTGATGCATTCCAGTTTTCCCGCGTGTTATTCCAGCGGAAGCCGTTTCCCATGGCTCCGTCGTGATTCCAGCGCAAACACCGCGGACTCAACACAACTCAGATTCTCATCTTCAGTTTGAAAAAGAGAGCACAGATCTCGTGTATTCACATACATTACCACCAGGCAGAAGAGGAGCAGGGCACGTGCTGCAGGGCCTTTCTAACGAGAGTAATGAGTGAGATGATAGCTGCTTGTATCCCTACACACACGAGAGACAGGTCCGTTATTGTCTGTTACACTATCGTCTAAAGCAGGAAGCCAGGCTCTACTTTCATGAGCAGACATGAAAGAACAGTTTCTTTCTGTGGTCCAAGGCTTTGACTGCAGAGAGAGGCTTTATGGGTTTTGTTCACGGCGTTGTGTTTTTAAGTGTTCTTTTATCCTTGACTCGCAAACACACTTTTTAAAGGCACGAGGAGATGCTCACCCGTGTGCGGCGAGTTCATATAAGTCTACTTGGGTTTCTCAACATCAAAGATGATTCTTTGCTGTTTTGCTGCAAACAGTCCATCAAACTAAAAACAAGATACCTTTATTTCCTCTGATGTCCCGATCACAGGGTCTGTGTCCGGTCCGGTGAGGGCTTGGTGACATGTGGGCGCAAAGCGTCCGGGTTAGGGAGATGAGCTGCTCATTGATGCACGGTGTTGACCAGAAGCAGGATACCTCTATGAGGGACACTGACATTGTTACAGCAGAAAGAGCCACAGACGGGTTCAGCACAGTTTCAAACATTTGATTACACAGAGTCTGAATGACCTCTAGTTGTGTGCATTATATAAATGTACACCATTATATATTTGATTTATATTTCTATATATTTTATATTTATGCATTTCCTGGTTTATAATCCCGGACCTTGCCCGGAACAAAGAAAGACAAAGAAATTATACATATGAAAATAGTTCTGTGTTGTGTGGGTTATTCACAGCAATAAGGACACTCGTTCTAGAAGGAGATGATACATCCGAAATGCGTAAACTGTCCTTCATACTGATGATGAGATCCATAAACGGTGAAGACCTACATCTAAACATACACGTACAAAACTGAAACGTTGAACCTATTATTTTTTATTTAAACTTAATATTATTGCTTTTAACTAAACTAATACAATTATGTGAAATCTGTTAACATCATACATTTCATTAAAGTAAACCTTTCAGTTGTTTCAGTGTCGATGGATAGAACAGATACCATTATAGATACAACACATATATTTGTTTGTGTAATGTAAAGCTGACCCGTTGGCAATGATTACATATGAGGGTCTTCAGGTGGCCCGTTCCTATAGTAACAGGATGATGTTGTTCCTGCAGGTCTGGTTCCAGAACGCCCGGGCCAAGTTCAGGAGGAACCTGCTGCGGCAGGAGAGCACGGGGGGGGACAAGGCCTCGGACGGCTCCACGCTGCCGGGGGGGACGCCGTCGGGCCCGGCCTCAGATATCTCCAACGCCTCCATGAGCCCCTCCAGCACCCCCACCACCCTCACAGACTTGACCAACCCAACCATGCCCACCGTCACCTCGGTGCTCAGCTCCGTGCCGGGCGGCATGGACGTCCACGAGTGCCGGAGCCCGTCACAGACCACGCTGACCAGCCTCTTCTGATGCCCCACCCCTCCCCCTCTCAACTCTGCTCCGCCCCACTGGATCTAAGACTAAGGACTTGACTCCTTCCAACAGTAATGGATTAGAGAAGAGAAGGTAACGGAAACATGAAAACAGAAATAATTTCGCTCTGAGCCCATTAGAGACTATTTGCATAGTGAGGCGGCCGGGCCTTACAGATGGAGCAGTTGTTGTTATTTTGATGTTGTTGTCTTGTCGAGAACTGAGGAGACTTGATTTGCATTTTTCAATGTTTACAGAAAGAGACTGCGGGAAAAAAGAAACTGCTTAATTTTGAATTCATTCATTTTTTCCAGCACAGTATTTATGTTGTTGTTCAAGAGTCACTGTTAGAAAGGATTGTAAAAGAATCTTTTTTTGAAAATCTGAGATTAAACACAGGTTACAATATTCTACGCGTGCCCCGTGCCTCGCGGTCCACTTCGTCTCCAACAGCACCACACACTGATTTCACTGCAGAGAGCCATGACCTCCATGTGTGCATGTGTGTGTGCGTGTGTGTGTGTGTGTGCGTGTGTGTGTGTGTGTGTGTGTGTGTGTGTGTGTGCGTGTGTGTCTGCGTGTGTGTCTGCGTGTGTGTCTGCATGTGTGTACTTTGCATACAGTTATACGCAGTGTGCAGCGCTTTCATTTCTAAAGCTCCCTTCAGTGGTAGGTCTGATGAGAGCCGCGCAAACGGATGTCGTGCTTCTACCAACGAGCGTTGTCTTCCTCACTTTGTCAACATCAGGGTTCGAGCAGCGCTCCACGAGGACACTGTGTTTGAAAAGCAGTTATTATTGAATCATTTAAGTTGAATGCACTTTTAGAATTGGCAAACTGAGACACGGGTCACATGCATGGGAATACGTGGATTATCTCACATCACATTTTCTTGGACTAAAACTTATCATTTTGTTTATAATACAACACATTTGCTGTGAAGACGCTGCTCTGGTGGCACGGATCAGATACACACACACACACACACACACACACACACACACACACACACGGATCAGATCCTGACTGAGCTCGCACAGTTAGACAAACATCCTACATCCACACACACACACACACACACACACACACACACACACACACACACACACACACACACACACACACACACGCACACGCACACACACACACACACGGATCAGATCCTGACTGAGCTCGCACAGTTAGACAAACATCCTACATCCACACACACACACACACACACACACACACACACACACACACACACACACACACACACACACACACACACACACACACACACACACACACACACACACACACACACGCACACACGCACACACACACACACACACGGATCAGATCCTGACTGAGCTCGCACAGTTAGACAAACATCCTACATCCACACACACACACACACACACACACACACACACACACACACACACACACTGATCAGCGTCTTAGAAGGTGTGAAGACACTCACAAGCGATCAGGGTTCATTATCCTGCCGGTCTTCCCGCCAGTGGACGAGCGGCTCCGGAGCTGCAGCTGCCTCTCAGTGTACACACAGTACTACACACAGTACTACACACAGTATTTTATACTGTCAACGTTTCAGTATTTTTCAGTGTATGCTTTTGTGATTCCTCCAGAGCTCATAGTGGAAGTTCAGACACTGAGAGGTCGGGGTTCATATATATATATATATACAGTATATATGTATACTATGTAAATCCATCCTGACTAACATAGCTGACATCTCTCAGTATTGTTCTCATGAAGCGGCTTGTTATAAGTCTGTTCTGGGTGGAGAGACCTGACCCCGGGGTGCAGTGACAGTGAGGGTGTCCTTCTCTGGGAGGGCCTACCGGGCCGAAACCTGGTGGTATTATTGTCTTTTTTCCATCTGCACCCAAGTGTAACAATGAGGGTGCCGTTTCCAACCAATCGTTATCACAGTTGTGAGAAACTAAATGCAAAGAGAGAATCTGGAGAGAAGCAGCGAGTCTGGCAGGATGTGTTCTATTAGTATTATTATTATAGGGGGCTTTATGTATACAGTCCAAGGTGTCCAATGTCCCATCATCTGCCCATGCTCAGTAATCAGTGAAAATTATTAATAATTAATCTGTAGGAAAATAATTCCAATTTCGAAGTAAACAAATACGATTCAGGTTTTTGGGTACACCAAATTCGAATGAAAATGACTTCTGAAAGGTACAGACGACGTATGAAGTAAGAATACAATTTGTTTCGAATAATGAATATAAGTAGGACAATATAATATTGTTGCCCGTATACAAACAGGACTTCATCATGTTCAGATATCAAAGTTAATACTTATTGTGTGGACTGACCCGACCGGAAAACCATGCTTTCAAACTTTAAAAAACACCAAAAAAAAGAACGTGAAACTGACTCGGTATCATCATTCCTTAAAGTACAAATATACATGTCATGTATCAAATCAGAAGTGTGTGTGTGTGTGTGTGTGTGTGTGTGTGTGTGTGTGTGTGTGTGTGTGTGTGTGTGTGTGTGTGTGTGTGTGTGTGCACTGTCTGACTATATCATTTCAAGAGGACCGTTCATTTCACCCTTCTTACCGAATGCGGCCTGTTTTCAGGTCTCAGGCTCAAAATGACATTCCCACAACAAATGAGAACTTCCCTTCTACAGTAAAAAGGGTTAAATTAATAATATGTTTTCTCAAAGTAATGATAAACCTGTGAGTTGGATGTAGAAAAGTCAGAATCAATATAGAATTTTTTTATTTGAAAGTAAATTCAGATTGAACATGGTAAAAATGTAAAATATAGTGTCCGTCCAAAAAAACATGACTTAGTGAAAACCACCCTTGGATGATGGGATGGTAGACTAAACGCTTTAGGAATCCAAACTATAACACTAATAAGTACCCTGAACCAAGAGTGATGCAAAACAAGTGACATGTGACCTTTTTAGACACATTTAGAAAAAGAAACCCACTTCTGGGGTCATTTGGGTGCATTTTCCATATCTCTGGCCCCCTCTGTCGATGTTGATGATTGACACCTCTTTTGAACCGTTAGAGCCAATAGAATCGAGGGGAAGTTCCTATCCTATAAATCCATCTAATCATTACCCATTGGTGAATGAGTGATGCGTAGCCAGAATGCCCAATACCAGAAGCTGTCATACACTCTCGTAGCAGCTAATATGAAATCTCCGTTATTGACATAACAATGGAATGATGGATTATCAGTAATCATTTCAAAGTGACGCAGACACATTGGAATAACTATTGGATTAACGTTCAGCGGTGTTTTTATCGCTTTAATGCCATTGAACATACCTTTTGATCAGAAGCAGCAAAAGCCAAGACAAATTGGCCGTTTTTCGCTACCGAAAGCTACGTTGTGTGATGTCTGGTTTTGCTTCCCATGTCGCGAGTTCTGATCGATTGTTTGTGCAGATCCAATAAGTAATAAGGGTATCTTACCGTGAGTTCTGTGCTAAGTGCATTAGCATTTTTTCGCTCAGGGCTAATTTAGAGCCTTTGTTATCACCCTTTTGTTTCGTTTAGCTAAAAATGGTTAATATTGTCTGATAGCTGAGTTTCTCCCCGTTAAGTGACACATTCATAGTTGGTTGAAGGTGTCGGTACCGGGGGCATGGGGCTTAACTGGTTTTAAAGGTCCCATGACATGGCCATTTCTACTGATCATGATTCCATCGTTGAGGTCGACTAGAACAGATTCACATTGTTCAATGTTCCAATCTCACATTGGTTTCTCACAGCATCTCTGTGCAGTCTGTGTATTCACTCTCTGCCCTACACGGCTTGTTGGAGCTCCTGCCCCCCCTCCCTGTGAGCCCAGTGGCCGTCTGCGAGACAGCGAGACCCAGCGAAACCCAGCCCGAAACACACACACACCCGCAGCCTGGCTAGGAGTTTGTGTGTGCTCCTCGCAGCAGCGAGCTTCGCAGCGTCCCGCCGAGTGTGTGTGTGTGAGGAAGCCGAGGATTGCTCCAAACTAACGGCTCCGCAGACGTAACCTCACTATACCCGAAATACGTCACAGTACCCAGGAAGTAAACAATGGAAAAAGAGGAATGTCCAAGGAGGCGTTCTGGGGCAGCACAGACAGCTCTTCTCTGTGTTAGAGTGTTACTCGCTAGAGGGTGCACTTTGAGGGTTTGGGACTCTGCAGACCGTTCACATGCAGACCTTCATAACACAAGGGGACGGGTGAGAACCAGAAAAGCCTGACATGGGACCTTTAAACTAAGCATCTGTGCCGGAGCTGAGGGTGATGGCAGCTGACAGCCTTCCGGGAAGTGCAATCATAAAACAAATCTGTTTTCACAAGCAGCTTTTCCTCAGTCTGTTAGAGCACACTGTGCTCAATGTTCTCACGGCTGCAGGGACGAGAGCTCCTCGTAAAGGTAGGAAGACTTTCTACTTCACAATCCGTTCAAACAGAAGTTTAACAAGGAGGCGGTGAGTGGGGGGTGGAGGGAGAGGTCTGGAGAATTGCAGTCTTTACACTTTGTAGGCAAAACATGAATTATGAAAAACAGACCTTAACTTCCCCTGCAGTGCATAATTAGAAATGGGTGTTCATAAAACGCTGGTAGCACAGGCATGGTAATTATCTCTATTGTGTTGGGAGTTTGAGGACGTGACCACAAAACACACTCGGAAATCTGCTCACATTTTACATCTCTCCAGGTCTGCTCGCGTGTGCATGAACAACAATATAAAGTGTGTGTGTGTGTGTGTGTGTGTTGTGTGTGTAGCCCTCACTCCAGGAAATCAATCAGGTCAACCTAACATATGGATGCCTTGGTCGAGGCTGGCTGAAACTGCATATCACTGTGAGGACAAACATACTGTAGTACCGGTTATACATTTGTCAGTGTTGTAAAAAAAAGAATTGGCCGCTTGCTCCACGTTAATGTGTGATGTGAATTTGATCCAGTTGTTACAAGGAGACGAAGAGCGTCTCAGAGAAATACACAACTCATAACTGAAAACCTGCTCCATGGCAATAGATGATTCTCTTATTATTGTTCCTATACATTCTTATTCTAAGGACAATACACGGTGTATTATTAATTTTCCAGGGCAGACTGGGAGGCCTCCACAGCTTCACGTCATGTCGTTGTTTTGTCTCAGAGTTGGTTGAATGCTGTCACAGCGGCCTGTGTGTCTGTTGCTTTGAATGAGCATCCTGGCAGCCATCAACCTTCACTTTTTATTATAGAACATACAAACTTTTTACACTGATTTTCAATATTTTCTCTAAATCTCAACCAGGTTTTGTAATCAACATGTTGACAGGATTATTCTTCTGTAATTTCCAATGTCAAGAATGCCATACATTCCACTTCAGCTTCTGAAAAGCGAGGATTCAATTAGTTATTTAAATAAGCCTATGGAATCTGAATTACATTTTTTACTTTTTATTAAAAAATAAACTTAATATTTGTGTTGGTTTTTTAAAGATTGATATTGTCAGCAGGAACCAATGGGCTTGTGGCTGAAAGGGAAGTCAGGAAGTATTGAAAGACAGACATGATTTACAATACTTATAACTGCTTGTATACCTCACTTGAGGTACTTTTCTTTAGTTACATTATCACCGAAACTCTACAATAGTGTTTATCTGATCACACTAAAATATTCACTAAATAAATAAATTATAATAGTCAGTCAAGTCAAATGAATGGAAACAGTGGCAGTTGCAATACAAATGTAAAAACATATAATATGCTTTTGAAAATCACATGCAGTCTAATCAAATACCTTTAATCTTTGCAAAGTAAATCCAATTTGCAAAACATTCAAATACGGAGCTATAAAGCAACAACAACAATATCACTCATTGTAATGTTAATATCAGTTATGATTGCAGAAATTGGCCTTCCCAACCGCCTCTTTTTTCTCTCAGTGTTCTCTTTAGTATCTTATTTATTCACAGGGAACTGGAGCCACATGCACTTTTCAGCTATTTAGCTGGCACACTCCTGCAGAGTGACGCCCAACCACTTACAGCTACTTACAGACCAGCAAAGGCTTCAGTTCCTGGATCACCACCATTACAAGCAACCAACAGTAAGTAGAGCAAAGGTCAACGTCACACACACACACACACACACACACACACACACACACACACACACACACACACACGCACGCACACACACACACACACACACACACACACACACACACACACACACACACACACACACACACACACACACACACACACACACACACACACACACACACACACACACACACACACACACACACACACACACACACACACACACACACACACACACACACACACTCTCCAGCCTGTCCTGATTCAGGTTCTGTTCTCCTGGCACAGCTCTCCCAGAGTGTGGGGGGTGCCAGGCAGGCTGGGTGCCGAGGGCTTTAGGTCCCATGTTAGGTGTCGGAGCCAGAGTGGAGAGGATTCCAAATCCGTTGGCCAGATGTACCCACACACTCCTATAAAGTGGTGTGATGAAGGCTTTAATAGAGCGAGGCCAGTTTTAACAACGCATGACAGGCAATATAGCAACACTGGGCCCTGTTAAGTTCAATATGCAGGAACAGTGCCAAATGTCTTTTATTTAACTGGGGGGAGGGGCGGGGGGGAATCAGGGCACCACATACCTGCATGAAACATGTTATAAATCTCAACCAGCTGTTCAATTAACATGTCATTCATTCATTTTTACTTATAGTTCAAGTGAGTAAGCTTTTCTAACCTATCCGTTGATTTTAAGGTTAACAGTGATGCTCTACAATAAATACTGGCCATCCAACTTTCATACACATAACCCACTTATGTTTCATTGCCAAGCATTTTGATTTTGTTAGGTTCAGTTAGGGACATTGCAACAATGATTATGAGCCCTTTACTCAGAAGAGAGAGACGCAGAAATATTCACAATTACTTTTGTATTATAGTAGAGAGCACAATGCTCTTTATAAGATTCACCACTCGTCCCCATCCAATATGTTGTACATTCCCATAGTTGGGGTTAAGTTTAGAATTACATACTGAGTGTTGTCTTCCTTTACAGTGCATCAACTCCTTTTTTAGGTCCACCTGTTTATTTCAGACATAATTAAAATATTAAAGGAGGTGGCGTAATGAAACATATCTATTTAGTCCCTTTCTTCTGGGTGAGCTGTTGTTCCACTTTCACCCTTTAGAGGTGAGCTTATTCTGTCTGCCCGGGCAGACAGTCTGATGTGCGATGGACAAGACGACAGCCTTCAGGGGAACTAGAGTCGGGGGGGGGGGGGAAATGAAAATGAGCTGGATTCCTATTCCCATTCCCTTGGTCATTATGTGGCCATTTAGGCCTGCTTTAGCCCTTTGCCTTTCACCCTGAGGGCCTCTCCATCTCAGGGCTAGCAGCTAATTAGCATGAGGAGGCTGAGCTAACGCAGAGACGGCTCTCTCTGATCACATTCACTCAATGGCTGAGGACGCACAGAGAGATGAAATTAGAGTGATTAATTAGGCTTTGACACTCCGCCAAAGGTTCTCAATTTAGCGCTGTCACATCAATAAAAAAGGCATCTCCTCAGTCGCAGGCCGAAGCGACCTAAAGGAAAACGACGTGGGGGTATTACCAACAATTAAGACCAATTAGTGGGAGCAACCCTCCATGGGAAGACGTACATAAACACGACAGAGCGCAGAAACTCATACCAATCAGGCCTGCTAAGACCGCGCTCTCCTCGCTGTCGTTTCAGATGTGGGGGTCTTTGGGGTCTCTCCTCTCGTCTCACTCTCTGTGCCTGCATTCTTCTCTTCTCCTCTGGGTGAATGGTGTTCCTGGTTCAGCTCTGGTGAGTCTGCAGTCTGTCCCCGTTCCAACCCTCCATGAAGGAGCTGTGTGCTCAGACTCTGTTGGGACACACCGGAAAGCTGCTCGTGTCTTCCTGAATCCATACGCCACATGTTCACAAACATCATCCCGATTGTCTATACTTTGATTTGAAGAAGATGTTTAGGGTGTACAGTGTACACATGACATCTAACTGCACATCTGTCAGCCCTAGATACTGTGTTTCTGTTCTGTTCAAAATATATTTCGGGTGAGTTTTGCTTTAACTGAATCTAGTGTCAAACAAAGTGTGTCATCTGCTGTTCATACTGTAAAGCCTGCTAAGGCCATTTTGATATGGGCTTCACATTATAGCATTGTGTTAGCAAAGCCGTAGGTCACATTTAACGATCATCAGAGCTGCTCAATACTGACTCTTGACCAAGGCTGTATGGTAAAGACAAATATTTTATAACATTTAGCAAAAAGACTATTTTCTGTTACATTGAATGGTTACTGCAACACTTAAAACTAAAGCTAACAAAGACAATGAAATACTAATAAACAGGAATATGTGAAAGTAGTTAGACAAAGAAGAGACTTTCCAAACCACAAATATAAAAGAACCAGTCAGGAGAAGCAATCTTTAACTCTGGTTCTATAGATAATGAGTCCTCTTCTCTCCGGGTAAAAAGGCAAAACATTAGTCCGAAAGAGACAAAGGAGGAGAGCTGGGTCCAGATTAATGTGCAAATATGATACAATAAATAATATATAATGTATATATAATATATAAATAATAACAAATTAGAAGGAAAAAAAGATTTAAAAAATACAGATTTCAGTATTCTGAGGCTCTGAGCCCCAATTATTTTCCTCACGGACGGCAAAAAAAGTCCGACATTATACGACTTAAAATAACAAACAATAATCGTGGCTTGATGTTGAGTAAGAACATGTTTTTATGAACCCCACAGCGTCCGGTCTTCCAACCCGTCTACCCGACCGGACAAAAATACGTGATGCAGGCACGAAACATACTACCAATAGAAATACATTACTTTTAAAATGGTTCTGGGTTGTACAGGTAGTTCATCGAAGTCCAGTGTGAAGTCTCCACAGTCGGTGATGGTTTGGGGTGCTGTTGGTCCACTGTGTTTTATTAAAGGTCCCATGTCATGCTTTTCCTGTTATTACCAGTCCCCTTGTGTGTTATGAAGGTTTTTCTGCATGTAGACGGTCTGCAGAGTCACAAACCCTCAAAGTACACCCTGTACGGAGTACAACTCTAACACAGAAAAGACGTGTCTATGCTGCCTCGGAACGCAAAATAATATGATACAGTACAAGTACTTCTGGGTCTCTGTATTTCATTCAAGCTCGGCTCTGTGTATGTGTGGCATGAGCGCATTTTGTTGTTGTTGGCATCTGGTTAGATGCTAATGGATATATAGAGCTGTTTCTACAACAAGTGTGGAGGAGAGTCCTCTCCTGTCAGACTGAGAGGCTCAGATAACTACAGCACAGTGAGGTAAGGTCAGGACTCTGTCAGTGTTTAGATAGTTCACTTAAGTTATCTCAGTGGGTCTCAAACGGTTGGGTAACATTTATGTAAACAAGTATTTCCGAGGAATACCTTTATATGATCATTATCGTTATTAAAGAATAAGAGAATAAATGAAAAACAGGTATGAAATACTATATGACAATAAAACAAGAATACAGTTTATAAGGGGAGTGATTAGTAAAATATCCATAAAGAAAAAGTACATTTGTGTACAGTTCTGTTTCATATGGATGCTGAGAGGTGTAGACTATCCATAGATCTCTTCATGTTGCTCTCAAAGTGCACCAGATTAATGCATTTAACTTCAATATTTAAAAATAATCTTCCCGGGGGAGCATGCCCCCAGACCCTCCTAGAGGAGGTTAGGTCCACCCCCACCTAAAACATGTTCACATGGATAGGATACTAAATACATTTGCACACTTTTTATATGGTGGCCTATGCCTATATGTGTCTGTTTGGTGGTCGTGCCACAACCGTGCATGTATGCACAAGTCATAGGTGCGCTATGAAATTGAAATTGAAGTTGCGTTGGTGTTTGTGTGTTGGTTGTTGACGTCAGTGGGTGCCCCCCCCCCCGTGGTAAATGATTGCCTCCCCATTCGATTTGTTCTAGAGCCAACCCATACAATAGTATGCTAACTCTACAGGCAAACATAGTCTATTACTACAGGAAATATTGAATAATCTTGTGATTACAAAGATATGATAACAATAAAAATGCAGCTACATTCGACGGCAAATTCTTGAAAGCCAACTTTTCGTGAGTTTTGGGTCGACACAATTCGCAGCGCATTTGCCAGGAATAGTTTTTTATAATGAAGAACATCTCCCTCATATATGGCCATGGGGGAGGGAGATTAATATCTCCGCTGCTCTCAGTATTGTCACTAACTACATCACCTGTCTCTGCCTCCTCCTCTTCCTCCCTAACGTCCCCCTTTATTCCTCTCGCTGCCTCTGCGGCCTGGTTCGGCCTGGTTCGGCCTGGTTCGGCCTCGCTCCGTTACTGGCGCAGTTTGGGATAATAAGGTGCTGCAGTTGCTTCTGGTTCAGAGGATGATGGGAATAGACCAAATAGACTTGAGCTGAGTTATATCTCTCACAAGCTCCACCCTCTACTGGACTCTATGGGTACTACCCCTTGATCATATCATGCAAGCATTCATCCACTGACACTTCTATAAACGTAGCCGCCCCTGGGCGGGCCTACCTGAATGTGCACGCATCTCACCATATAAAAGAAGGCCTCGCCTCCTGACTATCATCCTTTTTTCTTCAGCGAGCAGGATTGAACAACCTGAGCAGTAATGCTGCGTTCAGACCGGACGCGATGCGATGTTTGGGGGCGACGCGATTACATGTAAAGTCAATGCAGAGACGCGATCAGACGCGAATTCTCTCCGACGGCGCGCATGAAGCGGTGGATGCGGCGCGAATCACGCGATTGAGGCGATTGAAGGGGGCCGCGTCAAACGCGAGAGTTACATTTTTTCAACTCGGGCGTCAAATTCACATGGCGCGTTCTAGCGGAAGCCAATCAGCGTTGGGATTCCCTCTGACGTCCCTCTGACGTCCTGCTGTTGATCCTTACTTACCGGAGACATATTGACAGGCGCTCCGCAGCTGAGAGGGAACACCTGTAGTTTGTGTCCATCCGGGAAATCCTGACACCAACCCGAGCTAGAAGATCATCAAACTGAACACAGGTCATCCTAAAATACTGCTGGAAACGGCAGTCATCCGGCGCAGTTCCTTGATTAAACAATGATATTCACCAAACTGTGTGCGACGCTTGATTACATTGTGAACCCAGACAGAGCGGCGTTTGTTGCTATGTTTGTAGGACTTCCACAGAAGGTACAAAGCAGCAATAGTTGTTATATCCTCCATAGTCTACGACAGAAATAACCAAAACGATCTTGCATGGAAGTGTAAACAACCTTAACTGCCCGTCAACGGTGCGGCGCGTCAACGGTATGTCTGTTTTGAATGACGCGATAAAACAAACTGCAAGCCGCGGTGAAACTTGAGCGATTAGAGCGAAGCGAATATTCGCATCGCGTCCGATGTGAACGTAGCATAAGACGAGAAAAGTAAGAAAGAAGAGAAGCATGGACTCACCACTCCTCGAACACCGGACCTGTCCAACATACCCTGGTCTAATCGTGGGGGCTGATCCGCACTGCCTGTGCTTCCAGTGCCTGGGAACGGACCACGCCGAGGACGGCCTAAGCCGCCGACATCGTGGGGATCATTTCCGGGTGAAATTCGGCCCGCCAGAAGAGGAAGACGACGAGGACGCCTCGTTGTCTGGAACCTTCAGGTCCAGCGGCCAGGAGGGTCCAGCACACAGGTCTGCGCGTCTGGACTCCCCGGCGGTGATGACCCTGGCGGCAGAGCGTGTGGGCCTACCACTCCCCCCCACCGCTGCCACCGAGGCCAGTAAGCCACCTTCGACAGGGGTTTTACGGCCCAGGCGATGTGGCGGCAGCCATTGAGGACGAAGGCCCCAATAGCAGCCATGGCAGGTATCATCAGGGTGCAGGGCCGCTCGGACACGGCGTGTCCCGGTGTGCCCCCCCTCGACGAGAGCCTGGCGGCCCATCTGCTTCCGCAGGCAGCTGGTTGGGCGGTGAGAAATAAACCTCTGCCCCCGCTGCCGTGGGACCGAGACACCTTAGAATATTTGGATAAAATGTTCAGGCTCGGGGCACAGATGGCGGCTGCGGTGAATAATCTCGGCGTGTTGAGTGTCTCCCTGATTACCCCTCAGACGGACACCCCCACCCTCCCGCCTCAGGATGGGAGCCATTATCCGGACTGCTGCATTGGTCAGATGAATAATCGTATCCATGGGGTGGCCGCCGTGGCATCGTATCACGTTTGGCTAGGACTCACCGCCCTATCCAAGAAGGACCAATAGGATTGGGACGGGCTGCCCGACCCCGGCAGGCTCCGCAGCAGCAGAGAGCGGCCGGGTGGAGTGCTCCGTCATCGCGGAGCTGACTGGCGGGGGGAGGAAGTGCCTCGGCGTAGGGAGAGAATCTCTCCACCTGGGACGCGAGGGCGAATCCCGCCTCCTCCCATTATGGCCGGCGTATTACTGTCAGTGAACACACTACGCTACAATAGTAGCTTTTAGTCTACTAACCCATCATCCAAGGTTAGTTTTCACTATAAGTACAAAATATCTTTTGGACGGACACTATAATTTACAGTTTTTTACCATGTTCAATCTGAATTTTCTTTAAAATAAAAACATCTATATTGATTCTGACTTTTCTACATCCAACTCACAGGTTTATCATTACTTTGAGAACAAAGATTATTAATTTAACCCTTTTAGAAGATATGGTCATTTGTTCTGGGAATGTCATTTTCAATCTTGAAACCTGAAAAACAGGCTTGGGGCCCAACAGGTTAATGGGCAGGCGCCATCTTACCTTAAATAAGTCATTATACCCTACTGTCCTACTAGGGCATTGCGTTCCAAGAATGCAGGGTTGTTGGTTGTTCCTAGAATCTCTAAAAGTACAATGGGAGCCAGAGCCTTTTCTTATCAAGCTCCACATTTGTGGAATCAGCTTCCAGTTTGTGTTCGGGCGGCAGACACCCTATCCGTTTTTAAGAGTGCTCTTAAGACCTTCCTTTTTGATAAAGCTTATAGTTAGGGCTGATTAGATTCAGCCCCTAGTTTTGCTGATATAGGCTTAGTTTGTCGGGGGACATCTTACTTCTCTCTGTCTATACCTGTGTACTCTCATGTTCCGATTAACCCAGCTTTCCCAAATTTCTTTCTTTTTGGTGTCTATAT
The DNA here is from genome assembly GCF_902827115.2 of Pseudochaenichthys georgianus. Classification (NCBI taxonomy): domain Eukaryota; kingdom Metazoa; phylum Chordata; class Actinopteri; order Perciformes; family Channichthyidae; genus Pseudochaenichthys; species Pseudochaenichthys georgianus. The sequence goes on along the minus strand of NC_047511.1, from coordinate 2,022,330 downwards.
ACGCCGGGATCTGGAGTCTTGGATGATCCTGCGGTCCTGTGTCCTGGATCGCGAGCCCTGGATCTTGAGTCGTGGCTGTGGTCCTGGATCATCGGTCCTGGATGGATATCCTCGTGGATTCACCTTCCTATTATACACACATGCATTTCCAAACATTTGGACTACCTATGTTGCAAATGTATTATCTTTTTAATTTACACACGGCATCTATTGTCTGTCCGTCCTGGGAGGTTTCTCCCATTTTTCCCTTTAAACTGTGGGTTTTCTCTGGAAGTTTTTCCTTGTACGATGTGAGGGTCTAAGGACAGAAGGTCTGAGGACAGAGGGTATCGTTTTCACATACTGATATTCTGTACAAACTGTGAAGTCCACTGAGACAAATGTAACATTTGTGATATTGGGCTATATAAATAAACATTGATTGATTGATTGACTACGCCTAGAGTAAAGACTCCGATTAATGCAGTTTACCGTAGGGGTAAAGGGGACATTATGGCGGTGCGTTCAGGAACCTCAGTAAAAAATCTGCCCTTTCTGTGTCGACCCTCCATGGGCATAACTTCCCTTCACGGGGAGTCTTGCGGCGGAACGGGTCACCAGAGAGTACCACAGCTTTATAGCTGGGGCCCCGCAGCTGAGGGCTTGTCCCCTAACAGAGTGTTATGGGGAATGGAAACTCAGTTGTGTGTTAACAAAGTGGATGGACAGGACGCTGAAACAGGGTTATTCACTCCAGTTTTGCAGCATCCCGCCTCCATTCAAAGGCATACGAGAGGTAAATCTAGTATCCCAGGAGGAGATGGGTTTCCTCTCGGCAGAGATTCAGGCCCTGGTGCAAAAACAGGCGGTGTCTGTCGTGCACCCTCAGCACAGAGAAAAGGGTCTTTATTCCATGTACTTCCTGGTTCCCAAGAACACAGGAGAATGCAGACCTATTCTAGATCTCCGCAGCCTGAATCGGCACATTGCCTGCAGAAAATGTTGCATGTTAACTATAAAGCAGTTACTGGGGCTAGTGCAGCCGGGCGATTGTTTCACCACCGTCGATACTTTCATGTAGAAATTGGTCCAGAGCACAGAAAGTATCTGCGTTTTTGCCTTCCAGGGGATAGCCTACGAATACAACAGGCTGCCGTTTGGCTATTCCCTATCCACGTTCAACAAATATGTGGCCACAGCGCTCCAGCCGCTGCACGCCCATGGCATGGACGTTTTCTTTTATCTGGACGGCCTCATAGTCATGGCCAGTTCCAGGGAATGGGCAATGTGTTGCACAGCCCAATTTATCCTACACCTAACCGATCAATTGGAAAAAGAGCACCCCCATACCTCACCAACAGGCATTGTATTTAGGAGTGGTGCTCTATGCAGACGGGCTATGCGCCACCCTGTCTGTGAGCAGATGCGCGTCCCGTCTCTAACAGAAACACGGCACAGCAACCTCCAAGAGCTACGGCAGTAGTGTTGGTCCTCCAGCATTTCAAACCCTTAATTCAAGGGAGACATGTAATGGTCAGGAGCGACAACAGCACCACAGTGGCTTACATCAACAGGCAGAGCGGAGTTCGATCTGCCGCCTTGTTGACCACAGCGGAGAAACTGTGGACATGGGCTTCAGAGGTGGTGTTGTCTCTGAGAGCCCTCCATATCCCGGGAGGAGAACAGGGGGGTCGAGGGGCGGCCCCCTGCCAGGCGAGTGGGCGCTTCACCCGGAGGTGGTGAAGCAGATCTGGGCTCAGTTCGGGACAGCAGAGGTGGACCTGTTCGCCAGCCGGCGCAACAACCACTGTGCCCTGTGGTTCTCCATGGCCCTGAGCGACGACCAGCCCTTGGGAGTGGACGTGTTTGCACACGAGCCAAGGCCAAGGAAGCTGCTCTACGCCATTCCACCGCTGCGTCTCATTCTCCCCCTCCTGGGGAGAGTGAGGCGAGAACGTCTGTCAGTCATCCTAGTGGCTCCGGACCGCGTTGGGGCGCCGTGGTACTCAGAGATGACACAGATGAAGGTGGGCCAGCCCTGGGCGGTTCCCCAGTTCTGGGGGGCGATGTCTCAAGAGGCAGGTGCTATCGGGGCGTTACTCACTCTCGGCCAACCTCTCCAGGCTTGGCTCCTGAGAGGGACAGGCTAAGACTGGATCCACCACAGCCTGTTACAGGCCGAGGTGGCTGGGATTCCAGCGATGGTGTGAGGAGCGGAGAATAGAGCCCCTATCTTGTGAGTTAGGCTCTATTTTATCCTTCTTACAGTTACTGGTGGACAGGGGGCTTGCTCATTCAACAGTGAAGGTGTATGCAGCAGCCATCTCGTCCTGCCATGAGGGATTTGGCGGCAGGTCAGCCTTTAGTCAACCACTGCTGTCGCGGTTTTTACAGGGGGTCAGGAGGCTGCGCCCAGTAGCGCACGCCTCCACCCCGCAGTGGGACCTGCCGTTGGTGCTCGAGGCTTTGGTCACAGAACCGTTTGAGCCTCTGGAGCTCTCCTCCCTGAAAGCACTGTCGTGGAAGACAGCATTGCTACTTGCTTTAACGTCAGCCAAGAGAGTGTCAGAGTTAAACGCTCTGTCGGTGCACCCAAGTTGCTTGCAGATACGGGATGACCAGAGCGGGGCGACACTCAGACCAAACCCCTCCTTTGTGCCCAAGAGCCTAAGGAGTGCGTTCAGGTCGAGGGCTATTCAGTTATGGGGCTTTAGTCTTCCACCCCATAGTGGGGCCAGAGAAGCTAAACTGCACCTCCTCTGCCCGGTGCGTGCGCTAGCATGTTATGCGGAGCGCACGGCTGCCTTTAGACGCACTGAACAGCTGTTTGTGTGCTTTGGGGGCGGGGTGATCGGGAAAGCTCTGTCCAAGAAACACCTGGCAGGCTGGCTCTGCGAGTGCATTGCACATGCTTACGGACAGGCGGGGGTCTGTGCACACTCTACACGGGCTGTGGCTGTGTCAACAGTCTTATTCAATGGTGTGAGTGTAGAGGACATATACACGGCGGCGTCTTGGTCAACGCCAGGCCCCTTCATAACGTTTTATCTCTCGGACATGTCTGGCTCTTTCTCATCGTCTGTGCTTGCTGGGGCAACACAAGACTGGTGAGGAGGGGGGGGGGGGGGGGGGCTGTGGGTCAGTGGGCATCTGACCCCCTCCCCGGACGTAATGCGCTTACGTTTTTTTTACGTAGTGCGCACTGGGCCCATACGGGGCTGGAGGGCTCTCCTCGCCTGCCTAGGGGCAGGAGGGGAGAGCCCTCCACACTATAGTCCACACACACTCTGCACAGGGTCAGTGGCTGAGTGTGGGGGACATGGGGCACTTGCACTCTCCCCGTGTTCCTTAGGGACTCGGGAGAGGTGGTGCACAGTGAGCCCATACAGGGCTGGGGACTCTTTCTGTCTGCCTATGGGAGCCCTCAGCACTGTTTTCCGAGCACACTTTTCGCGAGGTAAGTGCATCGGAGTGTGCTCTGTCAGCCGCGGCCCAGACTTCTCCACGGTTACAACCGAGGTAAAGGAGGGTGCGGTGCAGCGGCTGCTAACCAGAAAGCCGGTCAGGGGTAGTGGGGTGGAACGGTGTTGTTGGACGACAGCGTGTGTCTACATCGGGGCTCCACCCACTGTACCCATAGAGTCCAGTAGAGGGCGGAGCCTGTGAGAGAAATAACGAGGGGTTAAGTATGGTAACCCTTATATAAGCACAGGCGGAGCCCTCTACTCGGGGCACTGTCGGTCCTATGCCGCTCGCTGAAGAGAGGTGTAGGATGATAGTCAGGAGGCGAGGCCTCCTTTTATACGGTGAGATGCGCGCGCATTCAGGTAGATTCAGTGGATGAATGCTTGCATGATATGATCAAGGGGTAGTACCCATAGAGTCCAGTAGAGGGCTCCGCCTGTTACCATACGTAACCCCTTGTTTTCATTGGTCCCTCTTCTTTAGAGAAGATCAGGAAATGATGGATCCACGGATCATGTTAAAATCAATAGGCACGCAATGACTCTAAATAATATTTATCACGCCACCAAACGCAAATTAAAACTAAAGTAACGCACCTGTTTTTAAATGTAAAAAGTACAAGTAAAAAGTAGTCCGAAAAATAAGTAGTGGAGTAAATTACTGATACCAGAAAAAATTACTTTAGTACAGTAACACATTATTTGTACTCCACTACCTCCCACCTATGATAGTTAGTGACTTCAGTCAAACCTACTTCCTTTCATTATGCAGTTTGATCATTTTCATTTAATACCGTTGCCGCTTAAAACAAAACCTAAAGGTTCCACAGAACTCAACGGTCCTCACCTTGACAGCCAAGGAGGAGAGCTCATTTAATCCAATCCAACCATTACCATGTCTACGGGACAAGACTGCCTTGAACAAGCAGAGAAGAAACAGTGCTTCATTATCCTCCTTCCCATGTGACAAATCCTCCCTGAATGGAGCAGAATGTAAAAGTTTCCCTGGGACACGCTGGGTTCCTGCTCTATTTAGATATACAGTGACGTGCTGTCAGAGCGCTGTACGGAGGTTTGGGAACTGCACTAAGCAGGGCGGTGTGCAGATCAGGGTGGGAGCTGGGCTCTCCCTGCAGGGGGGGGGCAGTGTGAGCCCTGCACAGGCAGCTGTCAGCAGAGAGGTGGCATTTCCTGTTCTGACGCTGACAGAGGCTGTCTGCAGGCAGTTGGAGCACAGCCAGACTGACACCCTGTTTATTCACAGATGACATCCGGGCTGGGGATGGGTGTCACCGGCATTTTGATTCACCTAGCAATGTGAAAACTTCCCTGAAACACTGTGTGATGAAGTCTTTGTAGAGTACACATAACCAGAATAATTGAGGAGCTCCAGTGTGTGTGGGCCCATCAGCCCTGCTATCAGGCTGTGAGCAGCTAGCATGGATATAACACACATGCACACACACACACACACATTTTTTATCACACAGTTCCACCCACACGTTGAGTGGAAATCTGTCCCGGATTTTCGGCCCCAAAAAACATAAAGTTGAAAGCAACATTTTTCTCCATAAAGGATGAAATGTTAGTGTCAGACAAAACAAAAATGCCAACGATAATTTGCATGATTTAAGTTAAAAGGGAAGAATAATGTGCAGTTTAGTCTTAGTCAACCTGGAGTGTACCTCACCACTGAGAGCTCTGGCTGTAGGCTTCTAAAGACAATTATTGTATGTGTGGGTCATTTGGTCCTAAATAAACCTGTATCTAAAATGTTATTCATCAATGTAAAAAGCTCTGTCCAGTGTCAATGTGTTTTCACACATAGGGGAGAGTGGGGTAAGATGAGCCAAAGTGTACTTATGTTGTCCACTAGGCAAGGACAAATTAGATAGGAGTCAAATGACAACAACAACAACCTTTACTTCAGGATGTCAAGCAATGTGAAAAAGAATGCATATCAAAAAAGGCCATGAAAATATGACTAGTATAAACAAGTTGTCTTGTGGATAAAGGGGTCCCTTTATATCAGCTGTGCACCTTTATGGTGTAAATACAGCCTATCTACCAATTGGATCAAATATAAAAGACGTATCTTACTTCTTGGAGCAATGAACAAGATCTAAGCCATTGTTTAATGAAAGTCAGTGTTTTGCCTTTTACCCTCCACGAGAGCGCTTTACGTTTGTCAGTTTGTTCATTCCTCTAAAAGAGTGATTTTGTTTATTTTCAAGTAAAGACTATTTTTTTTCTTCAAAACCGTTTTTTTTCATATGGAATGCAGTTGGAGGTCAACCAATCAAAGAACTTGAGGACTGATCACGGGGTTCATGGTGTAGTCCCAAACGATAGCTGAGGATTCTGGGTAGTGTAGTGTCTTCTGCCGTCCAAAAACTCCGAAAATATATTTGTTTCTCCGAATCGAAGGGGGAAAATACAAAAGCATTGCACACAATTCAAACCAATCAATTTTGTGTAATTAACAAGGACAATTTGGTGTTTTTTAGTCGATGAGTAGTGCAGATATCACTATAAAATCAATCGACAGTAAGGGGAATAGGCTACTTACTTCCGGGTGTAAAATTCTCCGTTATCCAATGGGAATGGACGCTCGTAATACAATACAGGGGACATGATCATTATCTTTTAAATAACGTTAACTGAAGGGAACAATCTATTTGACACAGCTGAAGCTCTGGCCTTCCTTAAAAACTAACTAATTTAATAAAAATAACAGTTGCATTACACACAATGCACGTTGTAGAAATGCGTGTGTGCACCACGACAAAGGAGCCTCATTCACTTTACATTGGGGTTGTTTGCGTGGTGCCGACACGCAAATGTAACAAAGTTCGTGACTCCACCACGCATTGTGGTGTTAAGGAGTCGTGGTGGAGTCACGCATTCTGGTGAGATCAGGTTGTTAGCCTCGGTTAGCCTGCCCTGGAACCATATTTAGTTTTTGATCCTGGTGGACTGATCATATCGGGCTCTGAGACTGCTTATTTTTTGTGACCTCAGTTCTGACTTGAGATGGAATGTTTGGTCAAACACTTTGTGATTTGTCTCATAGTGGCGTTTTGGCACTTTTAATGAGCGCCACGGTCTCTGAACAAATGAGACACACTGGCTCTCTGCTCCCAGTGGGCAGGATGAACATGAATGAGTCCACTCAGGGTTCAAAGCTCTGTTCTCACCGTCCACTTTCCTCTTCTTGGAGAGCGCCATGTGTAACTATTTGTCTCTCACTGTCTGCCGCTAACACGCCTGTTCACTCTCCTCTCCCTGTATCGCTAATTATTCTCTTCTCTCACTTTCCTCTCCACTTCTCTCTGCCACGCTCTCATCTCTTCTTCTGTGTTTCTCTCCCTGTATCGCTCACTTGTCTCTTTCGCCCCCTGTCGGCAGTGGTTAAAATAGAATCACCCCGTCAATATTGAAATCCCCTATTAATGTATTGATTATAGGTCCGGATCCGTATAGCCTGTTGCCGACCCCTGTCGTAAGCTAACAGCGAATACACCATTTTTGACGATTTACATGTCACAAATTCGTCCAAACCACTCGCATACAGTTTTACCGATATTCACGAAATGCTATACATTGCTCTTATGAATCTGGACATATTTCAAATTGCGTCCATTAGCCCCGCCCCCCAGAAAGTTGGCAATTGTCTAAAATGGGCGTTTTATTTGCTTTTTAAGCACATTTTTTCAAACTCCTCCTAGGGAAATGATCAAAACAATTCCAATCCCGGACAAGTTAAGCACATATCCAATGTCATGCTACATTGAGAAGGAATAGTTCTTCGCTCGAACGGGGAGCTCGTAGGCTAAAGGAGAATGTACAATTTTTTACCATTTATATGTCAGATAAGCTACTGAGACCTGCCTGTCTGCCTGGCATATCAACTCTCACACACACACACACACACACACACACACACACACACACACACACACACACACACACACACACACACACACGCACACGCACACGCACGCATGCGCACACACACACACACACACACACACACACACACACACACACACACACCTACTGTTAGTCCAACAACGCCCTTTGCTGGCGGCATATTCATTACAAAAGACACCTATACACTCCACAACACACACATATATAAAGCATATAATAATTATCAGGCTACAGCCCTTGTGTATTTTATTATGTGAAACACTATATGGTTTCATGAAAAATATCTACTGTTTATTTGTAGATATCTCCAAAAGCCTATAAATGAAGTGTGAAATGTAGGCCTGTTACATATATTGTTGAGCGATATATATATTGTACACACTGTTCTGCTTTCTGCACTGACCTCAGCAGCTGTTCTCACTATAAACATCGTGTCACAATGAAAGCAGTTGTATTAAAAAAAAATAGCCTAACATCCAGGGGACATGTGATTAGTGAGTAAACAAACGGTAAAGGGCACAAAGGCATTGCACATTTGAACAACGGGAACAGTTTGCAGAGCTGTGCTTCGTTGACATAAGACCAGCCATGCGTCACACCTCTTTTAAACATCACTGTTGGCTGAAATATGATTACATTACTGATTACGTTTTTCAACAGGTAACTAGTCATTGTAACAGATAACATTTTTTTAGTAACCTTCCCAACCCTGGCATTCACACACATTCATACAGAGGCAGACAAGACTAACACGGCTACAACACTAAAAAAATGTTTTTAATAATAGTCTGTTTTTGCTTTAAAAGAGAAGACATTACATCTAACTTTTTATTTGAATAGATTCCACGGGCAGAACTGTACAAGGCATCTCTAACATACGTATCACCAAATAAAAATCTGAACGGAAAAAATAGTTGGCATAGTAACAGAGAGTGTCGTATTCATATATCTAAATATGTATAGTCCACTGAGACAAATGTGAAATGTGTGATATTGAGCTGTATAATAAACTTTGATTGATTGATTTGCTGTGTTCTTTATTAGTTATTAGAAACTGCATCTTTGCGCTACTCGAACCCTGTCAGCATTAATCATGCTAATAAGAGAAGAGGGGGCCAAACCATCAGAATGTGGCACATTGAACAAATTACAAAAGTAAAACAAGCTGCCAAAAAACGTTTTTAGATTCCCACTTAAATAAAAAAGAAGCACATTTAGAAACAAACCATCCAATATGCCAACATGGTCCCTAATACACAGGAATTAGCCTTCACATAAAACACATTATTTTACCCGTTTTTCTGTACAAGTACTTTTATTATTTATAATTTTATTTGTATTATCATTACTAACTTTGTTTAAGTTCTATGTTTAAACAGTGTATTTGACCGCATGCATTATTCTACCGAGAAGAGAATAAATGAAATTTTCCCACAAATGGAAGTAAAAGATCATTAGAAAAATCATGATGAAGAAATCAGAACCTCCACCAGCAGCTTTAAGAAGAACTGAATCGTCTCCCCTTTAATGTTCAAGCCAAATGTTAAAGTGATTTACACACACACCATATCATAGAGTCCTCTCCTTTCAGTCTTTTAGCTCAGTGGTTCTCAAACTTTTTGGTCACCATTTAAACAAATATTTAAATGGAGGGAGGGAAGGAGGGGGAGAGAGGGGCTCTGAGACAGATTCAGGAGCCCAGACACACTCACAACTATAAATGAAAACAAAATTAAAATAAACAAGTGTATTGACTATGGTACAGTATGTTATTAGGTGAGGCCATATTTTAATTATTTTTGAATTATTGAAATATATATATTTTTCATATGGGTTTTGAGAGATGTATCAATAGACCTATTCTTTTAATTTGCCCTCAAAGTGCACCAGATTGATGCATTTAACTTCAATATTTAAAACAAATGTTCCCGGTGGTTAGGTCCACCACCCACTTAAATCATGTTCACATGGACAGAATACTACATACATTTGCACACTTTTTATATAGTAAATTAAGTCCATTCATTTCTATATTGGTAGCAGATTGGTCTGATATCGAGACTTTGAATTCATTATTTTCATTTTATATTGTGTGATCTTTTGATATTTTATTGATATATATATATATATATACATATACATTATTACGTACACTTGTCTGGCTGGGCTTAGCCCCCACTGTTACTAGATCCAGGCAATCCTCGAATAGATCAATACTACACTTCCCCAGTTGAAACAATCAAGACAATGTTGTAGTTTATTTTTTTATAACATTATTCAATATAACGTAATGTTTAAATATGCTAATGACTCTGAGGTATTGTGTAACTGTATATAAAGAGTTATCTATATGCACAAATACACACTGTTACAGCAGTGATTCCCCTATATACAAATAGTGACGGCGCAGCGCCGCTGCTGAAATATGCGCGCCGCTGCTAGGGCCTGCAAGGTACCCAAAAAAAAAAATGTTGATCGTTTGTTATGTGGATTTGTAGTATTTGTGTTAATAAAGGTGTATTTTTGCAAAATCTTGAGACATTGCCACTGTATGTACTAGGCAGGGCCAATTGTTGTCATAGGTGACATAGGCGGTCGCATAGGGCGCAAGATCACGGGGGCGCCAGATCTGGGGGGCGCTGCGCTGGTAGCTCTGGGAGGGGAAAAAACCATTGGCGCTCATCCTAATTTTCGGCCTTGATGTAACAACATTCATAATTACGTAAAGGTAACACCCTTTTCACCCCGGTTACACTTTTCATGTGCCCTGTACGATGGGCGCTGTAAGTGATGAAAGTGGGGGATGTTGGCTTATCTGGCGCCCGCAGCTCACAGCCAAAGTGCGAGCGAGAGAGCGAGCAAGGGAGAGAGAGAGAGAGGGCGAACCGGTACCGGCGCTGTTGTTATTAGAATCTGGTGTTAGCTGCGCTAACGGATATAAGACGTAGATGTTTCTACAACCAGGGTGGAGGAGAGCTCTCCTGTCAGACTGAGAGGCTCAGGCATATGGGTGTTTTAGAGTTGTACCCCCTAGATCAGGTCTCTAGTAATTGTGTGCTCAAAGTGCGCCAGATTGAAGCATTTTACTTTAAAATGTTCAAAACAAATCTTCCCGGGGGGTCATACCCCCGGACCCCCCTAGAGGATGTGACGTCCACCCCCCAATTCAAACATGTTCATACAATACTGAAGCCATTTTGACGTGTATGACCTATGTCAATAAGTTTCTGTTTTTATAGTGTATTTGTCTTTTGTAGAGATTTTTCATTTATTCTTTATAAAATCTCGCCTAGGGCAGCAAATTGGCTAGAACCGGCCCTGGTACTAGGCCTCAAGAGCCTTTCTTGTGCTGGCAGACACATAGAAACAAATTGGCGGGGCGCACTTAGCATGCGCACACACTAAAAGATTCCACGCGCTCTGCGCTCACATTATGCTGGGCCCACGTGCCTTAGCACCGCTGCTATGACTCCATCCTAGGGGAAACACTGCTGTTAGTTAGATAAACACTTATGATGTTTTCTTTCCAAAAAAGAACCGTGTGTTTCTCAGTGTTGTGATGGTGCCTTAACTTAAAGTGAACTTTAGGCCAATTTTTTCGCATTCAGATCAATTTAAGTCAAAACTCTGTTGTAGTTTTTATGTAAATGTTGTATAAAATCCTTTTTTATTTTTTTTATTTAGCACATTTTAAAAAACACACATGAGCGCGTTGAAATAGGTTTTGAAGAAGATCCAATTGAAACTGATGAACTTTTGTATTACTTACTGAGAAAATAAACCAACTCACAAAATATAAACAATGGTGAGCATACAGAATGCAAAAAAGGAAAAAAGTATGCACAACTGTTTGTTCTCACATAATTCAGACACCCAAAATGCACAGACACACACACAGGAGCAGCGAGGCTATAAATAGAGTCAGCTCATAGATCCAAGGAGTAGTGACATATGATTGTAGGGAACATGCACATGAAAAAGGTTACAGGCAGCCAGGGGCCCATTTGTCTTGTTTGGATACAAACTACTTGATTCCCCAAATGAGTGGTGAGGAATCCCGTGACATCAGCACTTAATCACAGGCTGTTCACCATTATAAATCAGTTGAACTACTGACACCTGAACTTTATTCTTTGCACACTGTAAAGGCCACAGGCACAGGCTCATGCTATTAGCAGCCGGCTGATCCATTGTGTTTGCATTCAGGTCAAAAAGCTGGGCGTGGAATGCTCGCTGCATGCATCTCCTGAGCTTTGTGAGTGTCGAAACAATAAAATGACAAGAGAAGAAAACCCACATCGAGGATAAAATATAAAAGAATGGAGGATCTTTTAAATATTTATTGTTTCAAAAAGGTAGAATTCTCAAGTAAGATTTACAAATAAAGAAAAAGAGCTGTTCAACTGCTGCCGGGTTTGTCATCCAAATATTATGTTGTTTATTATATTTTAATTTGCCACAAACAATTAATAATAATAATAATAACAACAATGTGTATTCATCTTTTGTGATTAACAATATCATAAAGGTGCCTTATGGAGTTTTCTTGGAAATAAAAAGTGTGTACATCAATAACGACTCTATATTATATAATAATAAAATACACGGAGCCTCTCTTTTTCCTCCCTCTCTTCGGACAGCGTCAGTGTCTGTCTCATGCAGCAGCTGATCCGGTAATGAGTGACCCGGCCGACAGTAAAAATAAACATATTTATAACTAGTTTAGGGAGTTTGAGAGGTAATTAAAATAGCCAAGGGTGATGATCTGACTTGAAGTTTGTGTTTTGCTGCAGCGGGAGGAGCTGCAGGTGAGCAGAGCTGCGTGTCTCCGTCCTGTCAGATTAGACTTCACTCGCGTTTAGGTCCATATCGAGAGAAAGATAAATAATCTGAATTCAGGGTGCAGTTTACTTTGACGCGGGGGTGAGCAGCAGAGGTGGGGAGAGGCGGGGCTATTGCCTCATCCTTATTGCTGTAGATGTTGCACACACAACTGTAGCATGGTCAATAGCGTCCGGAGCACGATAGCAACTCTGCGATCCGCCATTGTTGTTGTTGTTGGTGGCGAAACACTTCAGCAATGGCGCGGGGTAAGCGGAGGTGAGCAGAAGAGGTGGGGAGAGGCGGGGCTATTGCGCAATCACTATCAGTGATCTGAAAATGTTCGGATAGGGCGTACACACGGAGCCGTTGGACCCCCCAGAGCGTTGCGTATGCCTTTCTATCCACCTTGGGACCCGTTATCGTTTCCTCAGTCGTTTAGTGCCGTATTCGGTCGTCCTCGTGTGGCCGAACGGTCTATATGACACTAAACAGTAACGCAAACGACCGAATTCGTCCTCGTGTGGCCATAGTCAATGCATTCTTCTTCCTCCAAAAGAACGTTTTCAAAATCAATATATCCACTTTATGCCAGTGGTGTGTGTAGGTTACTCTTTCCATGTTTTCCATGTGCTCGATACAGGAGAGTGAGATGGAGAGTATTCCTAAATGATGTTTTGGATAGGTATGCAGAATTTCTTTATATTTACATATATTATTTTAAGTTTGCACATCTTTATTTCTTCAACGGAAACCAAAAACACATCCTGTCCACCTGAGTGGACATTTAAAAATCTCTTAGAAAAAACTGGATGAAAAACAAAAGTTCAAATCTTGTTTTTGATGCCTAAAGGGCAATACAAACACTTAGTAAAGACATCCTGACTGAGGGTTTCATAATTCATGAATGAAAGGATATGCAGCATGACAAAACAATCAGTCATGTCTTAACATCTTGTCCCTGTAGCTTTTTAACAAAAGGAAGAAACTGTTTGGGCAATGTCAGGACAGTGTGTGTGGAGTCACACCGCTAAACACACACTGTCCTGTCAGAGCAACAGTGCGCCTCATCGATATCATTGTATTCCTTTGACAACAATGCAGCATATGCACAGAGGAAGAAGTAGATTTCTCAGGCTTTGAAACACACACAACACTTGTTAAGACATACATTCATTGTTGCTTTTGGACGTTTCATGATAATACAAACACAAATATAGAATACTGCCAAACCTATCCTTGAGTGTGCACATTAAGTCATGTAAGAGCATCACTTTTGGTACAAGTTTTCATTTACTTTCGGCACCTGCTGCTTCTCTGTAGAATTCCACCTTCCCTTTGTTCACTTCCTTTCTTTTATTCTTGAATGGAAGGCAGCTCAGTTTATGCCTGCGATGCAGAGGGGCTTTAGAAAGGCCTCGGGATGGCCACACTTTTTCAACTCAGAGAAGCAGAGTTTTTTGCAGAGGCACAGCTTTCATTTGATTCATTGAGCTCTGACAAGGCTCACCACTTATTTGTTTGGGACTGGCTTCATTGCAACAAGGCTGTTGAATAGATGATTGACAGCTCTCTCCTCCATCCAGACATCAACATGAACCCCATCTGGTAGGACGATCGTGAACCTGTGTGCAGAGCCTTCCTCCAACTACATGGTTTCAAACAAGTGTTCATGAAGAGGCACTGTAACAAATCCCATAGCGTGATGGAAAACCAACAAATGTCACCAATGTATCACATGGAATGTATGATGTAATAAGTCAGTATTAGTATCTGTGCTTGTTTGATTTAACATGTGGAGATTGTCTTTGTCTCATCCATGTGAAGAGCACCACCCCACGGCTCTTGATGCCTCAATGACACGGTCAGAGAGTGTGTGAGCTCAGCAGCAGCTTGTTGGGCTGAGTTGTAAAGCATGTCCCTTGCTCGTCCTGCCTTTATGTGGCCCAGACAATAGGCGGACCTCCCAGCAATGCAGCTGGGTCGGGCCCTCCACAACAGCACTCAGCCATACACTGCAAAAAGTCTACTCCGCTACTGTATGTGTCTTTTGGTCAACTCACCTCTTATCTAAAATTACAATTATAATGCTGTTCCATACAACAACGACATTATAGACATTTGATGTAGTTATTCATTGCTTTCTTTTGGGAACACGATCAAAAGTGTAACGTTCTGGCAGAGGTTAAAATGCCTTCCACAGCTCGAGGGCATATGAACAAAAAAAGCTTCTAGAAAATACACAGCGGTTCTAAAAAAGAGATTTCTATTTCTATAAGAATTAACGAACAGGTTTGTTAAAAAGTAGTTCTCTTCTATTATTTATATGTAAAATACAAAATGTATTACCTCTTTCAGTGAGGATGACGATGTAAGCAATGATAACGATGAGACATTATTATTGGCAAGAAAATCTACAAGAGATTGTATAGTGCAAGAGAGATACAGTATGTCCACGTTTTTGAGCAAGTCCACGAATCCAGTCTTTGTCAAGTCTGTCACCACCTTCGCGCAGCTGCTGGCGCCACTTCGTCCGGTTCTCCGCATTATCACATTTTACGACATCCTTGAAGCGCAGCAGTGGTCGTCCTCTGCCTCTGGAACCAGCGCTCAGCTCGCTGTATAAGATGTCCTTTGGCAGGCGGCCATCTGGTATTCTGCGAAGGTGACCGAGCCACCGCAGCCTCCTGATCTTCAGTGTTTGGAACATTGACTTGCTGCCCGTACGCGCCAGCACCGCCTCGTTCGTGACCTTGTCCCGCCATGTGATCCCGAGGATGTTGCGCAGGCACCGCATGTGAAAAGCATTTAGCGCTCTTTCGTGCCGCCCGTAGGTTGACCACGCCTCGGAACCAGACAGCAGGACGCTGACCACACAACATTGGTAGATACGTGTCTTAGTGCGCTCGGTGTGGTATTTGTTGCTCCAGGCTCTTGAGCGCAAACGACTGAAAGACGTTGCGGCTTTGCCGATACGAGTCTGGATCTCCTTAACTAATGACAGGTCACTGCTGATTGTTGAGCCAAGATACGTGAACTGGTCAACAGTCTCCAGCACATGCTCGTTCACCATTACCGGCGACGCAACAATATGCCTATAACATATAAATACATCAAAAGCTAATGTTAGGAGATACAAATTGAAGCAAGCTAGCTAGCTTAACATTTTGTTAAAAAATAATACAAACAAGTGACTTTCACAGTTTACCAAAGCACCCTTTATATCTCAGAGTTGGAAAATGTCATTCATTTTTTAAATTCTTATATTCCTAAATAAAAAGGCCTGTTATGTAACGCATCATACTCTATTCATTAAGATCCTTTTTTTGTACACCTCTCAAACATATCTCTGAATGCAAAGCCTCAGACTGTAGTTAAAGATCTTCTCAACAATCGATATATTTGGGTTGTGCAGAAATATTTTTTGCAGTGTTGTCACCCCGGCTCCTGTACTTGGGAAAAGTTCTTGGTGATTCAACTGTCACTCATGGGCGGCCAAAAGCCCGGTGAAAGGCTCTGTGCCGGCTGAGTGGTGAGCATTTCTGAGGCGGGGGGGGGTTGCAGGGGGGTTGGGGGGTTGGGGGGGGGTTAGGGGGGAGGCCTTTGTTCACAGCTTCCCACTCCACCGGCCTGCTTTTGGCTCTCTGGAAATGGGGCCACGGTAAACAAACAATACGTCTCGATGAATGGATAATGATGCGCATGTTTACTAAGTGAGATTTCTGCAGCACATTCTCTGCTCCCTCAGCATTAAGAGAGGCGCACTGATAAAGAGCTGTTTCAATTCATGTAGTTTGTTTTACATCCAAAGAGAACAACTATTTTCAATGATCTGTCTCAATTATTACCAGGTTGAGTGAGTATAGTTAAGTTACGGTTAATCTTTTAAAGCCAGACTAAATTCACTGCAGCCAACAGTGTTTGATAATTAATACACTTTTTTTTATTCCTCCTACGGCATATTTAGTTTGTGAATATCAAATCTAATTCCATTTAGATGAGGCATCTTGGAAGGAATTTGCTTTTTTTGACATTTGCAACAAATAACTGACACTGACAAACTTTATTGTCACAAGATGACAGTTGGGGGAAAAATATGTTTCCCAGTTTATCTGGAAGGATTAAAACATCAGGCAGACAACATCAAGAGATTGGAGAGGTCTGCAGGACAGAGGAGCTGGGGGTCTGGGCTGCATTGTTCTGTGTGCTGCACATTGGGAGGCTCTGGGTCTTTGGCTCACCGGAAGAGAGCCTGGGAACAATAGGCGGCACACAAATCTCTCTCCTCACCTCACAAGGGCCTCTGCCTTCCATTCCCATGGCAAAGCACCGGGCTCAGGGGGGCAGCCCATCAAAGTCACTTGACTCAGGAGAGCTCTTCTCAGAGAGGTAGGGGGCAATATCCTCTGTGGGGCCATTAAACACAAGCACCACAGAGGGTACTTGTTCAGGGTCCGAAGGACTCCGTCTGCTCATTAAATGCTGGCTTCCACATAATTCTTCTCAAAAAATCATCTGAGACTTTTTCACAGAGAGAGGTGTTTCTTCTGCAGCTTTAATATAACACACGCAAGTTCTAAATGTGCTGAACCATATGCTTTGTGTTAGGTCCAACTAATGTAACATCAACCAAGACAACCTGGCTCTCTCTACCCAGGACGCGAGGGCGAATCCCGTCTCCTCCCTCTTTAATGCAAATATTGTGAGATGTTCAAATAAAAGTGATTGCATTTATCCCAGTCTGAGTGTCATTTCTCTCCACACTTCCACATCATGTTAACCGTACAGATTCCCCACTCGCTGCCCCAGTTGTAACTCCAGTAAAGGAAGCAGCTAGAGGGCATGCGCATGTGAGAGTGATACATCTCGGGAAGTGCTATCAAAGCACTATGCGAGTACAGGGGCGTTATGGCCGGCGTGTGACTGTTAGGAGACACACCGCACCTAGCGTAAAGACCAGTGATACACATACAAACAAATATATAAAAAAATATATAAAATTAAAAAATATATATATTTTATATTTTTATTTTTAATGAACAAGGTAAATATCATACAATTGGTATCAGTAAAATGTATAATCTACAATAAAATCTCGTTTAAAATGGTGTTACGATGTCTAAAGTTACTGATAAGTCACATGTTTTCTGCCTGGCCTTGCCCGTGGCATTAGTTTATCATTACCGGGCGCCGTGACAAGGAGCCCCCGAGCCAAACAGCAGTAACCAGCACGTTGCAAAAGTCTCAATAGTAAACTGTGCCGCCGAAACATAATTTCAGCCAATCAGCGCCGTCAAATATTTTGGTCACGAGGGCGCTCACGTTGGCGCCCACGTTGGCGCCCACGTTGGCGCCCACGTTGGCGCCCACGTTGCTTACGTGCGTTGACGTGAGTTGTTTTTTAGACTCGTGAGTGACCAAGGTTTGGATGAGTTGGATGAGAATGGCTTCGTGTGCAGGTGGAGTCGCCGGACCTCGGTCCCCGCCCAATTCCGTGCAAGAGCTACTCTCCAATCCTTTCGAAAGGAGAAGTTTGGGAGATAAACTGTTGCTTAAAGACCTTGGACCGGACCAACCCGATTTGTATATATCGCAGCAAGCTCGTGAAAAAGACAAAACGTATCAACGAGGCTTCTCACGTAGCTGGTACACCAGAAAGGCATGGCTAGCTGGATGCAAACAGGTAAATGCTGTCTTTTGTTTCCCATGCTAGCTCTTCAAACAGCCGGGAACAGATACGATCTGTTCAGAAACTAGACAAAAGTTAAACAAGTACAAACCCCAGACTGTCTGTGTCATGGAGAATACAGTCACTGGTTTATTTATGTCTGTATAGGCCGTTGTTGTGAGTGTGGACAGTCGGAGCATATATAACGTTAGTTTAGCCAAGCTCCATTTAGAAAGCACGCATTCTAAAAGGTTTTCCGCCTGCCGTCTGTCTGCAGACTTGTCAAAGCATTAATTCATGGTTTTTACTAACCGGTATCAGTATGTTGTTACGTCGGCATCATTTAGAAACGTGTATTACAATTTAATCACGGTAAAATATGTTCATTTTGTTGTAGTTGTATCTCCAGAGCGCGTCTTGTTTGAATGATGCGAGTAAACACAGCTGGCAGCCGCGGTGAAACTCGAGCGACTAGAGCGATGCGATAGGAGCGTTTAGAGCTAAGTGAATATTCGCATCGCGTCCGGTCTGAATGCAGCATGAAAGCATTTTTCCACCAGCCGCCACTGGTAAAGACTCCAAGTAATACATGTTATCGTCTTAGAGGCAACATTATGGCGGATCCCACGGGAGCGCACTGCGGTGCGTTCAGTGACCTCAGTGGAAAATCGGCCCTTTCTGTGTCAACCCCCCATGGGCCGAACTTCCTTTTATGGAGAGTTTGGCGGCGGAGTGGGTCACTAGGGCAGTGGTTCCCAATCGGTGTGCCGCGGCACACTGGTGTGCCGTGAGGCAAGTCCGGGTGTGCCGTGGGATTGTGTGACACAACCATACGTTATTATTGCAATATACAACTACACAAAAATAATTATTTAATTTACTATATCAGTACTTTGTAGGTTTATATGTACGTAATCTGCGCGACTTGCACGTCCACATCTCCACGTGTAGTACTGCATAAACATGGCTGAGTCAGCGATAACTTTCGAGGGGTGGAGGTATGCCCATTATTTTGAGTTCGTCCGAAGAATAGACAGGAATGTGACGGTGAGGTGCAAACTGTGTCCGGGCCAGAAGCTGTTATCCACTGCTGTAAACACCACGTCAAACCCATAGACTGTATATATAAATGGACGTAGGGTCCGTGACGTCACCCATAGGAATCTGCAGAGTTGCCGTGAAGCCCTTAGTAGGCGGAGTCGGCCACTAAGGGCTCGACAGTGACGTCAGAGTTCAACTCCCGCCTGTTCCAGCCTGCTCCAAATAAGGGCAAAGAGGCGGAGCCGAGGCGGGACCTGCTGCCACCGAGCTGGAAGTTCCAGAGCTAGCTGAAGCTACCAAGCTAAGCTAACCCATCTGCACACTGCCGTCGCATTTTACGTTTCTAAGGTAAGCGGACATAAAACTATTCAGCAAAACTATAAATAATAATCTAGGTTATTGAGTTTTTAGCATAATACTTCAGAATCTTAAAACCCCTTAATGTTTGTATGCAATTGTGCTAAATTCAACACTGGAATCAAGCAAATATTAATATGTTTGCATGACATTAGTTATTTGTATTTTGATATCACTTAATTATACGTTTAAGTCAAGCTAAGGTACATGTGATGGTAGCTAGTTAGTGCTCTTACCTGTGAGGCCTCCTCCAAACAGCATAATAACCAGACTGTATTATTCAAACTAAGTACCAGTTCTAGATCCTTGACTTTAGACAAACAATTCAAAAGACAACATGTATTTAAAGACCAATCTTTATTTGAATGTGCCTCTTAACCTGATATATTAGTTATACTGTAATAGTATTGACAATCTAAAAAAACTGAGCAACTCAACAGTCAACTTTATGTTTCTTATTGTCTAAAGCATTTATTATTTTCATTTTCCCCCTCTCATATTCAGTGTGGACGGATTGAGACAGCATGGTGTCCAGAGAGCTGCAGAGACTTCAGGGAGAAACCTCCGTGTGATGGACGTCCAGTCTGTTGGTGTGGAGAGGACTGAGGGTCTTTCCTCAGCGAGGAGAACCAGGCCTGATAGAGGAGCCCATGCTGGGCACAGCTCATACCAACTGCACAGGCCTAGTCTGTCACGTTATTTGACTAAATGTGTTTACTTATAAATGTAATAGGTTTACACCTTCTGTCCATATGTGCTTTTTATTTAAAACATTTGATTAACTTTTGGTTCACATTTCAATAAATTGTATTTGTATTTGCACTCCTTTCGTCCATTATTCTTACTGAAAATGTTAGATTACACATTCACATCTGACTGAAGATTGGCCCCATTTATTTGTGATGTTGCAAACTCTGCGGTACAAGGCACAGGTGATGTGAAGCTCATAAAGTGAGGCAAATAGAAATAATCAGCTGATGGAGTGTCTCATAACATCAGCTTTTAATGTTCCTCTTGGATGTTCTTCTTGACCCTCAGAGAAGGAGAAAATGTCGTGTCTTTCAGGCATGTCCTTTCCTAACTAAAATGACAGGAAACATAAAACATATTATTGCAGAACAAGTGTGTTATTTATGAAAGCGTTGTGTTTGTGTGTTTAGGGGCTGTAGATATAATTATTTTGTAATTGTAATGGTTTTTTGTTTTTTTTAACAGTGAGCAATCAGATTATGAATGAACAGTATGAAGTTCATCAACATTGAAATATATCTTATTATCAAAATAATATTTAACTGTTACAAAACGTAGTGCAACTGTAGAAGCTTGCTCTGTTGTCTCACTGAAAGAATAACTTTTACCACGTTTTTACAGACAATATTGAGAGATAAATAGTAGCAGTTCTCACTGTGTTAAATATCTTTGCCTTCAATACATTAAATTAGAAAGCTGACAAAGTCATATTGCTAAATATCTAAAATGTAACTTTTTGCATGGAATAAACCCTCAACTTAACTGATGTGTAGGTGATCTAGGATTTAGTATTGTTTAATGGAATGTATATCAGTGTATTCAAGTCAATACTTCATTCATTTAAACCAATATCTTTCTTGATTCTTTGTACAGTATGACAAAAGAGTCTTTGTACCTGAGCTGAAGTTCACTGCTGTGAGGAGTCCAGTTCTGTCTCTCACTCTCTGGTCCAGCCTGTCTGCATCACCTGGACACCTTAAACAAACAGATATATATATGTAAAGTACCATGTGTACAAACAATATGACTGATTCTCTTCTGTTGAACATGTTGGATAGTGTATTGTCCGAGTCAGGCTCCTTTTTATTTTACTGTAACTTTGGAAGTTGTGTTACCAATGCTTACTGTTTATTTAATACCCATTTGGTAATGCAATTAATAAAAACAATAAGGTTTGGGTTCGTTCTTCAGATGACTGTGACGTTAACGTGTAAGCTCGATAATGAACTCCAGCTCAATCAACCATATTGTAATATCTAAGTAATCATCTTGAAATATGACATTAATAATTGTAACACACATCTTATTGTGAGGTTGATTTCACATACATGACATTAGCTTGTCTCCATACTTGAGCATAGCCAATTTAAATTAACCTTAGCGATGCATACAGTTCTACCTACATAATAAAATATCTCTAAATTACAAGGATGTAACCTTATTTTATCAACCTCAAACAGAAGCCGTTTGTTCAACAGTATTATCCCACTTAACACTTGTCTATTTCGTTTTAACCTTTATATATACAGTCTATGATTTTAACTTGGATGCTACGATTAGCATCATTAGCACCGATGTAGCTACCACTAGCTTACATGCTAACCCAAGCCTTACCATTCATTACGTAGCTGATTAAAATCATTAACACATAAATAAAGGACTCAAATTTTACTTACCGCATTCATGCACCGTCTGTTTTAACCGCAGAGCGAGTCACAATAGTCCGATATATAAGCATGAAGAACAAACAACCACGGCCGGCTACAAGTTGTGTTTCCTGGATGAGCTGAGCAGGCAGAGTCCCTGTAGCTAGCTTCACGGAGCAGCTAGCAGAGAGACAAGAAGCTAACAGCGGCAGTCACTTGACAGAGCCGTCACTCAATGTGACCACGCCCTAATTGATGCACAAACTTTAAGACCTAATATAAATAAAAGGGTCGCGTTAGAAAACAATTCACTCACAGATCCATAATCATGAAGGTGGAATCTAACTATATCGATAATAAAATGTATGGAGCCAGGGGTAGAAACATGTTTTTTTCTGCTGTAAAATTGGGCATTTTAACATGGGGGTCTATGGAAATTGCTCCTTTCTGCAGCCATCGCCTATCGGCCAATATATGAACTGCAGTGTGTGGCACTTCCGTATTGGCTTCCCGGCTCTTCCCCAGAGTTTG
Organism: Pseudochaenichthys georgianus; assembly: GCF_902827115.2. NCBI lineage: Eukaryota > Metazoa > Chordata > Actinopteri > Perciformes > Channichthyidae > Pseudochaenichthys > Pseudochaenichthys georgianus. The sequence goes on along the minus strand of NC_047511.1, from coordinate 2,000,140 downwards.
CCGCTTGGTCAAACCTCAACACACACCTGCAAAGAACACATGCTAAGGTGAAGCTAACGCACACGCTATTTGTTGTTTGTTTATATCACGTAGTCTGTTCTTCTTCTCTGTCTTCCGGTTGTTGCCTGTTTTGAATGACAAATACACACTACCGCCGCCTGCTGGTAAGGATATTGTTATTGCCACTCACGCATGCGCAGTTCGTACGTGCTCGAGTAAAGTAACGAGTTACTTTATGTAGATAGTAACGAAGTAGTGTAATATATTACTTTTTTAAAAAAGTAATATGTAATATATTACATTTTTTTAGTTACGAATTTGTAAATCGTCAAAATATTTACAATAGAACATGTTTCAATGCTGATTGCTGAAATGTTACATTTATAATTTGTGGTTCAGAACCATGGACAATGCAGCTTCCTTGCATTGACAGTTGAATTTCTGCAGAGTTTCCTTTGCCTCATTTTTTATTGTGTGACCTGTATGGTTTAATGAGTGTGTTGCTGCTTTGATGAAGCCTAATTTGATAAAGTTTCAAATTAATTTCTGAAATGTTTCGTTAATAAATATAGTAATATAGTTGTCTTTGTCACATTGTATTTTCCATTAGTAAATAATTATGCACATTTACAGATATTTTACATGATATGAGTAATAACACGTGTTATAAGGGCTATTTTGCACAATAGGTGTGCCTTGAGATTTGTACTTGTCCTTTGGTGTGCCTTGGGCACAAAACGTTTGGGAACCACTGCACTAGGGAGTACGACAGCTTCCTAGCATCACAGCTGATGGCCTGTCCTCTAACACAGTGTTATGGGGAATGGCAACTCAGCTGTGTATTAACAAAGTGGATGGACAGGACACTGAAACTGCAACACACTCTCACTCCATAATCGTCCAGGAGCGACGTTTGGTCAGTGTCCGTGGCGTGCAGTTGTGACGCTCCGAGGCTCCTTCAGCTTCATAAAGGGATGCAAATAGCTTTCAACTGATGGCAATGTATTCCCATCTGCGGCGGGATTTGACGCTCATGGAAGCACGGCATTCGTTTGTGTCGACTGCCCTTAAAGGCAATGTGAGCGTCCATTCCCATTGGATAACGGAGAATTCTACACCCGGACGTAAATATTCCTCTTACTGTCGATTGATTTTACAGTGATATCTGCACTACTAATAGACTAAAAAACACCAGATTATCCTTGTTAATTACACAACATTGATTGGTTTAAATTGTGTGCAATGCTTTTGTAGTTTTCCCCTTCGATTCGGAGAAACAAATATTTGTTCGGAGTAAAGGATGGCAGAAGACACTACACTACCCAGAATCCCCAGCTATCGTTTGGACTACACCATGTGCTCTGTTTGACAAACCCCGTGATAGTCCTCAAGCTCTGTGATTGGAGAGTGTGCTCCGAGGGTTACGGAGCCTCGAACAGCACTTGAAATGGGATGGAACCACGGCAGACTGTCCAAAACTGGATTTGAACGGGTCCACCGCGTCCCCCCCTCCCCCACCCTGTCCCCAGAACCACACATGCTGGCTATTCTGTTTCGCAAACATGTTCTCTATCTATGGCACGTCTCTACTGGGAGTTGTAGTTTTAAAAGACGTTTTCGTATTTCCCATAATAAGAAGTTGCCAGTATTAAACTGTGTACATCCCTGGAGGTTTAGGGGATAGGAAACACTCACATTTAAAACATATAATGTTGTATAATAATTAATAAATGGGTGAAAATTGCTTGTGCCCATAATGGGCAGCATTAATATATATACACACATGCCAGCTAAGGTCAGAAGAGCTTTATTTAACAGCTGGTCTTATGTTTGTGACCCCTGTTGTTAATTGATAACATTACATTACATTACATTACATTACATTAATTGATAAGCCTGAAACATGCACGTGTCAAGGTTCGGAGGCACATTTTGCAAATATGGCAGTAGCCATCGATCAGCTTAAGATAAGATATACTTTATTGATCCCAAGTTGGAACATTTGCGTTACATCAGCATGTGTAACAGTTAAATATGCAGAGGTGTTTATTTGTAAATCATTTAGTATAATCACACAAATTCTGTGTTTTATATTTAACAATTCTGTGTTCTTTATTTATTGATTGTTCAATACCTGACAAGGCCGGAGATGAAATATCTACATACATCTTATAAGAGTATAATACATGATGTATAATATCAGTTAAAATAAGTGCTTCAACATAGTTAACATTGCTGGAGGTATGCACAAATATTGATAGATGTCTTGTAATGCACTATTGAGGAACCTGCGACCCAAGTTTTTCATTCAATGCAGAACTACACCACAGTTGTGTAGGCCTATATGATATGTCAATAAACCTTAGAAAATCTTTAAATCTTGAAAGGGATGTGCAAAATAGTCATTATATACAGTCTTTAATTAACTATTAGTAGAGAATATCGAGTAATGAATATACTTTATAGCGATCCTATTAATATCTAATAATAAAAATAATGAAATTCAATAACATGCTTTAACCACTAGGTGTCCCTTTATATCAGCTGTGCATCTTTATGGTGTAAATACAGCCTATCTACCAATTGGATCAAATATAAAAGTCAGCCGAATTAGTGTTGATACTGCAAGGAGACGTATTGTGTGAAAAGAAATGTAAGATGTTGTTTAATGGCTGATATATTTATGATCCATGTCACGTTTTCAGTTCCTCATGTTTGTCTAGAAGTCTTTTCATCAGGGCTCTATAAATAGAGAACTACGGCAGATATGTAATATTTAATGCAGCCGAACCGTGTATTACAATGCCGGTATGTGATGACTTTCAAAAAGAAAAGCAAGCACACTAGGAATAAAGTATTATTTTATTTTTAAAAAATGTTTTCGGGTCTGTTTCTGGTATTTGTTAATGACGATGTGAGACTCGAATTGCACAGGGGAAAATAACGTAGGCTATCTTTAGATGCGGATTTTGTTAAACTAATACGTTTGCGCTGTGGACCAACACTATACATTGACGGAGAAGGGGGTAGCAATAAAGATAACACCATTAAACAGTTACACAACATAACAGAAATAATATCGATAGCAGCGTCCCGAGCAACCACCTTGGTAACAATGAAAACGTTGAATGGACGCAATTTCCTGAAGTAATCTTCGTAATAACTAGCAAACTGAAGATCATGTGCATCCACTGCACACATAATCTGAAATAACAACTCATATTTCTCGCATCAAATTACATCAAAACACATTTTAATGGCCAAACTAACTTTAAAATAGGGATTTTCCACCGAGAATAAAACGAAGTTCGGCAATGTTTTTTTTTTCTGCAGGGAGAAATTTGAAGATCACGTGACGTCAAACAGAGCACATGGTGTAGTCCAAACGATAGCTGGGGATTCTGGGTAGTGTAGTGTCTTCTGCCATCCTTTACTCCGAACAAATATGTGTTTCTCCGAATCGAAGGGGAAAAATACAAAAGCATTGCACACAATTTAAACCAATCAATGTTGTGTAATTAACAAGGATAATCTGGTGTTTTTTAGTCGATGAGTAGTGCAGATATCACTGTAAAATCAATCGACAGTAAGAGGAATACTTACTTCCGGGTGTACAATTCTCCGTTATCCAATGGGAATGGACGCTCACATTGCCTTTAAGGGCAGCCGACACAAACGAATGCCGTGCTTCCATGAGCGTCAAATCCCGCCGCAGATAGGAATACATTGCAATCAGTTGAAAGCTATTTGCGTCCCTTTATGACGCTGAAGGAGCCTAGGAGCGTCACAACTGCACGCCACGGACACTGACCAAACGTCGCTCCTAGACGATTATGGAGTGAGAGTGTGTTGGAAACTGGGTCACTCACTCCAGTTTTGCAGCATCCCTCCTCCGTTCAAATCCATAAGAGAGGCGAAGCTATCTTCCCAGGAGGGGATGGGTTTCCTCTCAGCAGAGATTCAGGCCCTGGTGCAAAAACAGGCAGTGTCTGTTGTGCACCCTCAGCATAGAGAACAGGGTCTTTATTCCACGTACTTCCTGGTTCTCAAGAAGACGGGAGAATTCAGACCCATTCTAGATCTCCGCAGCCTGAATCAGCACATTGCCTGCAAACATTCAGCAATGGGCAATGTTCCACACAGCCCAATTGATCCTACACTTAACCTAAGTTGAGTTTTGCAGTCAATTGGAAGAAGAGCAATCCCATACCTCACCAGCAGGTGCAGTATCTGGGGATGGTGCTCGATGCAGGCAGGCTACGCACAACCCTGTCAGAGAGCAGACAGGCATCCCTGCTTCGGGAAGTTTGCAGACTGCGACAGGGGGCAACCGTGACAGCTTTGACCATCATGCAGACTCTGGGTCTCATGGCGGCATGTGGTGCCGCTAGGACGGCTGCATATGCGCCGCCTGCAGAGGTGGTTTACCGGCCTTCCTTTAGATCCCAAGAGGCACAAACGACGTCTGGTGACCACCCCCCTCTCAGTGGGGGGCAACCTCCGGGCAACCTCCTACGTCACAGAGTTCACAGACGCATCCGTGACAGGATGGGGGGACCTGCCTGGAGAGAGCTATACATCAAATATATATATTTTAAAAAGTGCAACGACTGTGTCATTTAATCAAAGTACATTTTTAAATTGGTCTAATTAACAATCATGGTTTCCGTTTTTGACATGATTTTTTCCGTTTGCCCAGAAGCTAAACACACCTCAAATAACTTAACAACAATATTTTACCTAAATCGTTATTTTCACTTCAAAGCATGACCATGTGACGTACAAAGCAAGGTGACTTCAAGATTTTCTGCAGCTACCTGTCTGTGAGAGTGTCTGACCCAAAAACACTTTTAAATAAGGTAAGGATTTGAAATGGTTGCTTTTTTTTTGTTTTAAACTATTTAAATGTTTATCCATTTAGTGTTGTGTCCAGATAAACAACTAATTTACCATCTGTCTTTGTATTTGGCTATGTGTTAGCAAAGTTTAACCACGTGTCACCATTTATTTTAAGGATGGCTTAACCAGATAATTTTCATACATGTATCATGCATTGGGTGAACTTCTGTTGTGTTAGTGTGACTAGTGAAAAGGTTGAATTGTTGCGAACGTTATTTATTTTTATATATACGTTATATATATATATACCCGTTGACGAGAAAACCGCGCCAGTCTGCTCTGGGTGTGGTCTGATCAAGGCCCGGGCGGGCTGGTATGCTCCGACACACACACACACACACACACACACACACACACACACACACACACACACACACACACACACACACACACACACACACACACACACACACACACACACACACACACACACACACACACACACACACACAGAGCTGGCAGGTGAGGCAAAGTTGGGGGAAGAAAGTAAAGGTCCCTGAAAAGATTTTATGAATTTGGTGACCGAAATGCATATAACTCTGAGTGGCATGGGCCTTTGGAGTAAAAACGAGAGTGTTTAATTCAAGCTTGTTTATGAACAGGGGCTGGGGCTGTCGGGGGCTAAACAGAACACAACGCTAACTTAATCAGCATCGCATGTCTTCATTAAAAAAATCATTTAAAATGCGTGCTCCGCTCACAAAAAACACCGCAGCATATTAAATACACATTAAAAACAGCCAGACCTCAGCCAGCGTTAGAGATGTTTATATTTTTGGCGAGCCGTTATTAAAGCTCCGGGACCGCTATAGTTAATATGGCTGAAGGTGTATCTCTGCTCTGCAGCAGCCCACACTCGGACCACACTGCTCTGGAGAGGGGACTGTAAACAGTGAGGAGGGGGAAACAACACGAATCTCCTTGTAACACGCTGCCCGTCTTGTTGACCATGCTTTGAGGGTGTGTGATTTATGCTGGGTTAAGATCGTTTCAATTATCTCTGTTTTTTATCCTATATCTAATAGAACTGCTCGGGTCTTGATAGATTGAGTGGGGAAGTTCATGAGATCTTTCTAGAGGGTCATCAAGAATAACTTTGATCCAATGACCTTCTCCCTCTCCGTCTGTGTCTGTGTATTCTCTTCTTCCGATTAACCCAGCCAAATCTTTTTTCTTGTTTTGTATCTATATCTACGCCGGGATCCGGAGTCGAGGCTGATCCTCTTGCTGTAGTCCTGTGTCTTGGATCCTCTATCCTGAGTTCTGGATTAAGTCGTGGACGTTCAGGTCGTGGCTGAACCTGTCTCTGCGGTCCTGCCTTGGGTCTCGTCATGCTGCTTCCCCGATGGCTTCCACAGGATTGTAGCTGACATCCTCGTGGATTCATCTTCTCATTACAGACACATGCATTTCCTAACATTCGGTCTATATGCTGTAAAATGTATTATCTCTTGGATTTACACACGGCATCTATTGCACGTCTGTCCGTCCTGGGAGAGGGATCCCTCCTCTGTTGCTCTCCCTGAGGTTTCTCCCATGTTCCCTTTAAACTGTGGGTTTTCTCTGGAAGTTTTTCCTTGTACGATGTGAGGGTCTAAGGACAGAGGGTCTAAGGACAGAGGGTCTACGGACAGAGGGTCTAAGGATAGAGGGTGTCGTTTGTTCTCATACTGATATTCTGAACAATCTGTGCTGTTGTATTTGCTGTAAAGTGTCTCTACTGTAGGCTATTTTTATTATATGTACAGCACTTTGGCTCCACCAAACATCGTTTATAAATGTGCTATATAAATCAAACCTGATTTGATTTATTTATTTATTTCCTTTGTGTTTACAGGTTTGCTGTTTCCACTGAAGGTCACAATGTATGCTGATTTGGTAAGTTCCAAAATGAATCAAGTAGTTTTCATGTACGTTTAAAAAGGATTGAAAAACCCAAAATGGAGACTTACGGCCCGTCCACACGGCAGCGTGCGTTGAAGCCAGGGGTCTGAGCTCCCACGGACGCAGTGAAATCATACATCTGTGTGGGTCGCTAACAACAACCATTATTTGAATAAAAAATAATGCATGTGTCAATGTAATGAGTATTATTTACACTAAAGAGGTAAATAGGCTAAGAAAAACATGTTTTCCAAAAGAACTACGCATCTCTTGAATGACAATATGCCTGCACTGCACTTCCAAGGTTGCGCAATCTATGCCTGTGAGCGTGCTGCGCTGCGTGGGCCAATATGATGTGTGTGCGTAGTTGAACCGTTTCATATTTAAGTTTGTAACAAGTAGAGGGCTGCTGGTGTGTGCGTGTAGCGTGTGTGTAGCGTGTGTGTGTGTGTCCATAGAGCTCAGTTCATAACTGGAACCCTGGTTGAAGCTTCAACGCTTCTCTCCATTCACTTTGTTAGAGCAAGGATTGGTCTGAAACCCACCTCGGCTCCGCGTGTTCTTTGATGAGCATCTCAGATTTATAAAAGAAGGAATTCAATGCACCAGATAAAGGGTTAAACAATAATCTGCTTTAATGGTAAACAACAATACACTTTAAAGGGTGATCCCCTGCTCTGCTCCCAATGCCGACTGAACAAAACGTGATCCGTCTCATAAATGTGTGTCAACCACAGACCTTATTTCCAGCTATTTTCCTAAATCTTATGGAGAAATTGCATTGCTTTTTTGTCGAAAGGAACCGGAAGTGGTAAAATGCTGACTTACTTCCGGGTTCTAGGACGCGTCACTGTGGCACTCTATAGGTGGACGTTTTAGAATGCAATATCAAGACAGAGACATTGGAGATGCAATCAACCTGACATCCACTGCTGACCTTGAAGATTTGACAACTATCAAGGTCATCCCAATACCTGATGATGGTGTCCAAGAATACATCTTTACCATCTGTGAAGAAGCAGCGTCTGCTTAATCAGACGATACTGACATCTTGTCCACACCCTCCAGCTCAGTCTCTACAAGAACTCGTATCTGGTTGAAATTATTGAACTGACACAAAAGGCCAACCTTGTTCAAAGATTGCAATGCTAGGGATTGAACTGCATTATTCGTTGCTTAATTGCTTTGGCCTCTGTATGTTTCATTTGAAGTTAAAAAAGAATGTGACTTCACAGATTCTGGTAATGCTACTGAAACCCTTCTTAATGGCTAATACATGTTTATCTGAAGTTGTAATTAAGAGCTTCAGAAAATATTGTTGAAGTGTTTAAAAATTAAAAAAAAAACAAGATGTCATGCATACATTCTAGTCTTACGCATTACATATGTACATCTTAAAGGAGAGATATGCAAGCTAGTTTAACATGTTCATATGCATGTGGTTAAGGCTACAGGAGAGTTTTGAAAAAAAAAACAAGTCAAAGTGATCTTGATTTACTTTTTTTTTTTTTTTACATAAGTGCAAATTGGTTGCATAATTTACTAATGTATTTATTTTTAATTAAAAACATATTGTATTTTATAAAACAGAATAGGTGATGCATATTTTAAAGACATCCCAATAAATGTTAAGGTATTTTGAAGAGAATATTCCTGTCTTTATGCCTTTATGTGAACTGAGCTAAACAAAGTGTTATAAATTTAAGCCAAAATGTAATTTGTTTACAGTAAACAAAACACAGTATTGTATTGATGTACATTAAAGTTTTTGCTTTGTTCTAAAATAAAATATTTTAAGCTATAATAAAAAATATTGCCTGCAACAAAATGAAGTATTTTATTTTATTTGTTTTCACAAACTTAAAAACTCTACTTAGATCTAATATAAATATGAGGTTAGTCCAAAAGGAAAAATTAAGTTATAACAAAGTAATAAATGTTGTGTGGTCTTCAGAATGAATCATCTTATTACTTTGTGTGAATGTAAATATATATCTTAGACGGAAGCAATATTTTTTACTTGACTCAAATAAAAAATGTTAGGTCAAAAAATTAAGTTGGAATAAATTAAACAATTAGCTGTAAAAAGTTAGCTGTAAAAACAAATTAGCGAACATTTTTTAAGTTAGTCCAAAGTATCCATTTTTTCAGTGTACAGATGTAGCACTCCAGATAGGACTCCACCCAACAGATTCCAACCGAAAACCCAGCGGATCCCAGTGGCTGGGAGATTAAAGCCCTCCCACTATTTCCTAAGAGGGCGTTGCCAAATGTTCCCATTTGTTCAATTTCAGGATTTAACCATGAGATGGTGTACACAGTACAGTATATCGAAGTAAATCAACTCATACATTATCACGTATTATACAGTAATGTGTTGTATTATTAAATACTATCATACATTAACCCCATTATAGCAGATGCCACAAATATAAGTTGTACAAATTATATGTATTTAATACCAATAACATAATGATTCATTTTACTTTCAGATGAAGCCAATCAGACATGAACAAAAAGAGAGCTGTGGCTGATGGGCCATCAGGTGTGTAAACACACAGCTGATCACCTGAGAGCTGCAGTTTCATTCAGACTATTTAAAAAAAAAAACGGTCTGATTTTAACATTGCACAACAATGAAATGTGTGATTGTTATAGCAGTAATATTAAACACTAATAATACAGTAAACTATTACCAATAGTATAATATTATAGCCTGTTTGCCCATGGTGAGATGACAAGGCTTCATTATCGTTTCCTTGTACGATGTGAGGGTCTAAGGATAGAGGGTGTCGTTTTTCTCATACTGATATTCTGAATAATCTGTGCTGTTGTATTTGCTGTAAAGTGTCTCTACTGTAGGCTATTTATGTACAGCACTTTGGCTCGACCAAAAATTGTTTAGAAATGTGCTATATAAATAAAACTTGATTTGATTTTTGATTTGATTCATTAAAAATAAACCGGACATCCCGGGACAAAGCAGAAGCCGAGAAGGGGGACTCGGGTGGACGGCCCGGGGGCAAAGCACAGATCAAGGAGGGGGTCTCGGGGCGGACGGCCCAGGGGCAAGGCAAAGTTCATGGCGGGAATCCCTGGCGGGACAGGCGTAGACGGGACCCCAAACAGGACAGGACATGGTGTTGGCAGGAAATCCGGCGGAGCAGGTTTCGGCAGGACCTCCAACAGGACAGGACATGGTGTTGGCAGGAAACCCGGTGGAGCACATGTCGACGGGACCTCCAACAAGACAGGACATGGATTTGGCAGGACCCTCAGCGGAACCCCCAACGACACAGGACATGGAGTTGGCAGGACCCCCGACGAAACAGGTGTCGGCTGGACCTCCAACGGCACAGGACATAGGGTTGGCAGGACCCCCGGCAGAACAGTAGTCGGCGGGACCTCCAACGGCACAGGACATAGGATTGGCAGGACCCCCGAGTAGTTGGCAGGACCCCCAACGGGACAGGACATAGGTTAGGGACTTGAGTAGGGACTGGAGATGGGACTGGAGAGGGAACTCGAGAAGGGACTTAAGACGGAACTCGAGAGGTGACTCGAGAGGGGACTTGAGAGGATACTCGGGAGGAGACTCGAGAGTGGACTCGAGAAGGTACTTGAGAGAGGGCTTGAGAGGGGACTGGAGAGGGGACTTGAGAGGGAACTCGTGTCGGTCGGTACGCCGACAGGACACGGGGAGCTGGAGTCGGCCGGAACGCCGACAGGACACGGGGAGCTGGTGTCGGCTGTTACATCGACAGGACACTTATATATTTTATATATTTAAATATTATTTCACATTTTATTTGCAATGCTGAATGTTCAATAAAAAGTTATGTTTGAAAGGATGTACTTGAATTATTATTATATATTATCATTATGTCAGTGGTCTAAAATGGTCTTACAACGGTGCCGACAATATTAACCTTTATCGCAATAATTTCCAGGAAAATGTATCGTCCAACAAAATTAATTATCGTGACAGGCCTACCGCCTTGTTGACCACAGCAGAGAAACTGTGGTTATGGGCTTCAGAGATTGTGTTGTCTCTGAGAGCCCTCCACGGAGGTGGACCTGTTCGCCAGCAGGTGCAACAGCCAATGTGCCCTGTGGTTTTCCATGGCTCGGCGGGACAGTGCGCCCTTGGGGGTGGACGCGTTTGCACACGAGCCATGGCCAAGAAAGCTGCTCTAAGCCTTTCCACCGCTGCGCCTCATTCTCCCCCTCCTGGAGAGAGTGAGACGAGAGCTTCTGTCAGTCATCCTAGTGGCCCCAGATCGCAGCGGAGCGCCGTGGTTCGCAGAGTTCACAAAGATGATGGTCGGCCAGCCCTGGGCGATTCCTCAGTTCTGGGGGGCGATGTCTCAGGAAACAGGTGCAATAGGGGCATTACCCTCTCTAGGCGTGGCTCCTGAGAGGGACAGGCTGAGACGAGGGGGATTGTCTGACAATGTTATCCAGACTATCCAGGCAGCAAGAGCGGGATCCACCACAGCTTGCTACAGGCCACAGTGGTTGGGATTCCAGCTATTTTTTGCAGGGGGTCAGTAGGCAGCGCCCAGTGGTACATGCCTCCTCCCCGCAGTGGGACCAGCTGTTGGTACTCGAGGCTCTGGTCACAGAACCATTTGAGCCTCTGGAGCTCTCAGTAGGTATCCGACCCCCCCCCTCCCCTGGACATAATGCACTTATGTTTTTCCCATGCTCCTTGGGGACCCGGGGAACATGGTGCGCAGTAGGCCCCAGGCGGGGCTGGAAGCCTCTACTCACCTGGGGCCTTCCTCACTATTTTTTCATGCACACTCTTCACGAGGTAAGCGTGTCTGAGTGTGCTCTACCAGCCAAGTGATCTGCGGTCACAACTGGAGGAGAGGGAGTGGCGGTGCAGTGGCTGTTAACCAAAAGCCGGTCAGGGGCAGTGTGGGGGGGTCGATGATGTTGGACGACAGCGCGTTTATGCATCAGGGCTCCTGTGTGAGATATAGTGAGGGGTTCCGTATTGTAACCCTAGGTACAATACGTAACCCTAAGCACAGGCGGAGCCCTCGGGGCACTGTCTGTCCTATAACGCTCGCTCAAGAGGGTGTAGGATGACTGTCAGGAGGCGAGGCCGCCTTTTATACGGTGTGATTGCGCAAGCATTCAGGTAGGCCCGGGGGCCGGCTATGTTTATAGGAAAAGGGACCACATTACTCCTGTTCTGGCTGCCTTACACTGGCTCCCTATAGAACACAGGATATAATTTAAAATTCTTCTTCTCGTCTACAAAGCCCTTAATGGGCAGGCGCCATCTTACCTTAAAGAACTCATTATACCCTACTGTCCTACTAGGGCATTGCGTTCCAAGAATGCAGGGTTGTTGGTTGTTCCTAGAGTCTCTAAAAGTACAATGGGAGCCAGAGCCTTTTCTTATCAAGCTCCACATTTGTGGAATCAGCTTCCAGTTTGTGTTCGGGCGGCAGACACCCTATCTGTTTTTAAGAGTGCGCTTAAGACCTTCCTTTTTGATAAAGCTTATAGTTAGGGCTGATTAGATTCAGCCCCTAGTTTTGCTGATATAGGCTTAGTTTGTCGGGGGACATCTTACTTCTTCCTTCTCTCTGTCTGTACCTGTGTACTCTCATGTTCCGATTAACCCAGCTTCCCCAAATGTCTTTCTTTTTGGTGTCTATATACGCCGGGATCCGGAGTCATGGATGATCCTGCGGTCCTGTGTCCTGGATCGCGATCCCTGGATCCTGAGTTGTGGCTATGGTCCTGGATCATCGGTCCTGGATGGATATCCTCGTGGATTCATCTTCCTATTATACACACATGCATTTCCAAACATTTGGACTACCTATGTTGCAAATGTATTATCTCTTTAATTTACACACGGCATCTATTGCACGTCTGTCCGTCCTGGGAGAGGGATCCCTCCTCTGTTGCTCTCCCTGAGGTTTCTCCCATTTTCCCCTTAAAACTGTGGGTTTTCTCCGGAAGTTTTTCCTTGTACGATGTGAGGGTCTAAGGACAGTGGGTGTCGTATTGTCATACTAATATTCTGTACACACTGTGAAGACCACTGAGACAAATGTAACATTTGTGATATTGGGCTATATAAATAAACATTGATTGATTGATAGAAGTCTCAGTAGGTAAATGCTTGCATGGTATGGTTGAGTGGTAGTACCCATAGAGTCCATTAGAGGGCTCCGCCTGTGCTTATCAAGCGGCAAACTCTGGGGAAGAGCCGGGACGCCAATACGGAAGTGCCACACACTGCAGTTCATATATTGGCCGATAGGGACTGGCTGCAGAAAGGAGCAATCTCCATAGACCCCCATGTTAAAATGCCCAACTTTACAGCAGAAAAAAACATGTTTCTACCCATGGATGCAATACATATTATATATAATTAGGTTCCACCTTCATGATTATGGATCTGTGAGTGAATTGTTTTCTAACGTGACCAATTATTTATATTAGATCTTAAAGTTTTTGGATAAATTAGGGCGTGGTCACTTTGAGTGACGGCTCTGTCAAGTGACTGCTGCTGCTAGCTTCTCGTCTCGCTGCTAGCTGCTCCGTGAAGCTAGCTACAGGGACTCTGCCTGGTCAGTTCATCCAGGGAACACAACTTGAAGCCGGCCGTGGCTGTTTGTTCTTCATGCTTATATATCGGACTATTGTGACTGGCTCTGCGGTTAAAACAGACGGTGCATGCATGCGGTTTTACGGTAATTGAAAATCGAGTTAATGATTTTAATCGGCTACGTAATGAATGTTAAGGCTTGGTTTAGTGTGGAAGCGAGTCGTAGCTACATCGGTGCTAACGATGCTAATCGTAGCCTCCAAATTAAAACCATAGACTGTATATATAAAGGTTAAAACGAAATAGACAAGTGTTAAGCGTTAAGTGGGATAATACTGTAGAACAAACGGCTTCTGTTTGAGGTTATAAAATAAGGTCATCCTTGTAACGTAGAGAGATATTTTATTATACGTAGGAACTGTATGCATCGCTAAGGTTAATTTAAATTGGCTATGCTCAAGTATGTAGACAAGCTAACGTTGAAGTAGTGTATGTGAAATCAACCTCACAATAAGATGTGTGTATATTACAATTATTAATGTCATATTTAAAGATGATTACTTAGATATTACAATATGGTTGGTTGAGCTGGAGTTCATTATCGAGCTTACGCGTTAACGTCACGGTCATCTGAAGAACGAACCCAAACCTTGTTGTTTTTATTAATTGCATTACCAAATGGGTATCAAATGAACAGTAAGCATTGGTAACACAACTTCCAAAGTTACAGTAAAATAAAAAGGAACCTGACTCGGACAATACACACTCCAACATGTTCAACAGAAGAGAATCAGTTATATTGTTTGTACACATGGTACTTTACATATGTATTTGTTTGTTTAAGGTGTCCAGGTGATGCAGACAGGCTGGACCAGAGAGTGAGAGACAGAACTGGACTCCTCACAGCAGTGAACTTCAGCTCAGGTACGAAGACTCTTTTTTTCATACTGCACAAAGAATCAAGAAAAATATTGGTTTAAATGAATGAAGTATTGACTTGAATACACTGATATACATTCCATTACACCAGTGGTTCTCAAACTTTTTCTGTCATTCCCCACTTTGAACAGGTGGGCCTTTTCAAGCCCCACCTGTTCCTCATCGCTCCAATAAAATGGTAGGCCAAGCTTAAAATTGTCAAATGTATCGTTCTATAACAGGGTTCTCCAACTTTTTTTAGGATGAGGGTTACTTTCAAAAAATAAAACAAGTCGTGAGCTACTTTTACTCCTCTTTTTTGTTTTTTTGCAGTGTATATATTTAGCACATTTTAACATTATTATATGCTACCTTTAACCTTTGAGTGCTGTTTGGGTCTGTGGGACCCGTTTTCAGTGTTTACTAAAATAAAATGTATGTAATTTAATTATTTTAACCTGCTTTATTTGGTGGTGGACGTCACATCCTCGAGGATCCGGGGGCATGCACCCCCAGGAAGATTTGTTTTAAATGTTGAAGTTGAATGCATCAATCTGGTGCACTTTGAGCTAGAACTGCTCAATTAAATCGTATTTTAATCGCAAATTACGATTTTGGCTTGCAACGATTATGAAAACAACATAATCGAAATAAAACGATTTTATTTATTTTTTAAATAGGTTTTTCAGTTGAATTATACTTAAAGTTCAGGGTAATCAACTGTTAAAAACATACTTTTCAAATTATTTTCTTCAATAAATTGATGTTTTTCAAAGTAAATGGTTAATCGTTTTTAATAATCGTGATATCAATTATTGACCCAAATAATCGAGATTATGATTTTTGCCAGAATCGAGCAGCCCTACTTTGAGCCCAACATGAATTTATGGATACAGCTCTCAACACTCAGATGAAAGGGAGCTGTATACTTTTCAATAATCCAAACATCTTTAGAATATGATCACAACAAATCATTTAAACTTGTTTATTCTTATCTTATGTTACCTAGTTAGCATTCTTTCTTTTTATGTATGCATATTTGACTAATCACTCCCCTTTTAAACTTTTTACTGTCCTATAGTACACATTGGAATGATTTCTTACTTTATTTTGTATAACTTTATTAAATAGATAAAGGTGTGCTCTCTCTCTTGCTCTCTCGCTCCACATTGCTTTTCTTCCCGACTGCAACGCTGTTGTGTGTGTCTGTGAGAGCGTTTCACACGTGTGTATGAGAGATTTTTACCAGTGGCGAGCCTGTCTCTGAGGGCCTAAGATATTCTACAAAATAATATTTAAAAACATTAAAACAAATTATATTTTTCTTTATATATTTTTTTTAAATATGTTTTTAGTAATATTTGTCAATAGTTTTACCAAAAATAACTTGATTAAATTGTATTTAAAATAACATTTCCAAAGAAATAAATCCTTTGAATCTGCCTATTCAGTTTCTGTTTGAATGTGAAGGGTTAAATGAAAGAAGCTCCTCTCTGCGAGTCTGTGAAGACAGGAGCTGATTGGACATCCAGCTATGAATTCACAGAGGGCCAGCTATAGTAACTGAACGAGAGTAATGTCAAATGACAGTACAATTGACCAATCATATCTTCCCTCTAAATGGGTGGGCTTTATTATCGCGGACTTTATGACAAGTTCCGCCCGCTGTGAAACGTTTCTTGTTTCCATAGCAACAACAACTGTCAACAGCGTAAACTTGCCTTCAAAATAAAAGCATGCCAAATTACACTTAAGACATACAACTGCAACGAAAGTAACAAACACAATGCAATATCCTTTTCAATTTCAAAGAACACAAATTGGGTTATCTACAGGTGTTGTTTTGTGTGGTAGAGGGTCACTTTTCATTGATACGTGTTGTACCCCGGGCGGGCTGTTGTTTTGATATTCCACCAGTTGTTTTTTTTTCGCGACCAACCTATCACATCTCTGCGCCCCACCAGTGGGGCGCGCCCCACACTTTGAGAAACGCTGCATTACACAATACTAAATACTAGATCACCTACACATCAGTTAAGTTGAGGCGTTTTTCCATGCAAAAAGTTACATTTAGATATTTAGCAATATGACTTTGTCAGCTTTCTAATTTAATGTATTGAAGGCAAAGATATTTAACACATAGTGAGAACTGCTACTATTTATCTTTCAATATTGTCTGTAAAAAACGTGGTAAAAGTTATTCTTTCAGTGAGAAAACAGAACAGAGCAAGCTTTTACAGTTGCACTATGTTTTGAGAACAGTTCAATATTATTTTGATAATAACATATATTTCAATGTTGATGAACTTCATACTGTTCATTCATAATCTGATTGTCTTTGTCACTGTTGAAATAAAAAAAAACATTACAATTACAAATTAATTATATCGAAAGCCCCTAAACACACAAACACACTGCTTTCATAAATAACACACTTGTTCTGCAATAATATGTTTTATGTTTCCTGACATTTTTGTTAGGAAAGGACATGCCCGAAAGACACAACATCTTCTCCTTCTCTGAGGGTCAAGAAGAACATC
Organism: Pseudochaenichthys georgianus; assembly: GCF_902827115.2. Lineage (NCBI taxonomy): Eukaryota > Metazoa > Chordata > Actinopteri > Perciformes > Channichthyidae > Pseudochaenichthys > Pseudochaenichthys georgianus. The sequence goes on along the minus strand of NC_047511.1, from coordinate 1,983,322 downwards.
CAAGAGGAACATTAAAAGCTTATGTTATGAGATTTTAAGACCAGTACAGGACATTCACTAAGAAACTACTTTTATTGTGAAAACACAGTCAGCTGATCGAATGCAGCTATTTCCACATCTACACTCCATCAGCTGATTATTTCTATTTGCCTCGCTTTATGAGCTTCACATCACTTGTGCCTCGTACTGCAGAGTTTGCAACGTCACAAATAAATGGGGCCAATCTTCAGTCAGATGTCAATGTGTAATCTAACACTTTCAGTAAGAATAATGGACAAAAGGAGTGCAAATACAAATACAATTTATTGAAATGTGAACCAAAAGTTAATCAAACATGTTTTAAATAAAAAGCACATATGGACAGAAGGTGTAAACCTATTAAATGTATACGTGAACACATGTAGTCAAATAAAGTGACAGACTAGGCCTGTGCAGTTGGTATCAGCTTTGCCCAGCATGAGCTCCTCCCTCAGGCCTGGTCCTCCTCCATCAGGCCTGGTCCTCCTTGCTGAGGAAAGACCCTCAGTCCTCTCCAAACCAACAGACAGGACGTCCATCACACGGAGGTTTCTCCCTGAAGTCTCTGCAGCTCTCTGGACACCAGGCTGTCTCAATCCGTCCACACTGAATATGAGAGGGGGAAAATGAAAATAATAAATACTTTCGACAATAAGAAATATAAAGTTGACTGTTGAGTTGCTCAGTTTTTTTAGATTGTCAATACTATTACTGTATAACTAATATCTCAGGTTAAGAGGCACATTCAAATAAAGATTGGTCTTTAAATACATGTTGTCTTTTGAATTGTTTGTCTAAAGTCAAGGATCTAGAACTGGTACTTAGTTCTCATTCATAACACTCCGTTCGATGTCTCACTATGGGACTCGCCTCATCGCGGAGCAAACAGAAGCATCAATCTCATTACGCCAATCCTGATTGGCTGGTGATCTTGACGTCAACGTCAGGGGAAATCACCCCCTATAAGTAGCCTGCGCCACCACGCATGCGTCATTCAAACACCTCTTCTCGCTTCAGAGCAAATCTCTAATGGTAGCCGGGCTAGCTTAACAGTCCACAGACTGAACCAAAGCTAACTTCGGTCGACGGGCGTTAGCCGGCTACTCTTTCTGCTTCGCAAGAAGACTATAGTACTAACACACCAGTTAGTATTATAAATAATCAACCCCGCCGTTCTTCCTCTGGAATTAAGGTAAGGTTTTGATTTTCAAGCTAGCAACACACCCGTTGCTAGCTTGTTTTCCCTCACTGCCGACACCACGGTAGCGAGGACGTTTTTTCTTTTCTCTTCTCACGGAGGAGAAAAGGATTAAAAGAATATTACTACACCAGGTAATATTCTTTGAGAAAAAAGACCCACACCGTCCTTTTTTCTCCGGATTAAAGACAGGTTGGTAACACTTTTTTCTCGACGTATCTGTTACGAGCGGGTCCTCTCCACGCCACGCGGCGAACAAGATGGACGCCTCTCTCCCTCACACCAGAGGAGTCAGGGACTCGGAGGCTCGACTCGGAGGCTCGACTCGGAGGCTCGACTCTGCGGCTGCGGGTTGAAGGTATCAGGCACAGACTCACACCAGGTCTGCTCGTCCTGCCTCGGGCTGGAACACGCCCAGGAGGCTATTGACAACCCCGGCTCGTGCGGGCATTGCCCGCTTCACCATGAAGAGCCTCCGCCGACGGTTAGCACGAAAAGCTAGCTTGTCGGGACAGGATCCCCTCATGTCCATTTGGATTACATGGAGGACGAAGAACATGCCTCTGAGTTCCTCCTGTCTGATTCGGATGAGCAAGAAGACGACATCTTCATGTCATCAGCTCAGGCTGCAAAGCCGGGAGCGATGGCTGCTCTCCCGGGCGATAGCACACCAGCTTCGCCCTGTCTAAGCATGGACCTGCAGGCCGTGTGTCAGCGCGCCGCGTCCAGGCTAGACATCCCGTGGCCCGAAATGGCCAAGGAGACCTCCAGGTCCCGTTACGAGGGGAAACATTTTCCCAAAACAACGAGGAGGAAGAGGCAACTCCTTCCGGTCTTCCCGGAGATGTTGGATGAGGTGTCGGTCTCGTGGAGAGACCGGCCCTTTAGCAACAAGGCCCCAATCCAGGGTGCCTCCTCCCTAGACTGTGACGGTATGGAGAGGCTCGGCCTGCTCCGCATACCGCCTATGGAACCGCTGGTGGCAACCCACCTCCTACCGAGGATGGGCCCGTCACCAAGCAGGAACCCCACACTGCCAGCGAAGGCGGACCGATTCCAGTCGACCATGACTGAACGGTCCTACAGAGCCGCAGCGCTGTCCGCCAGGGCTCTGAACGTTTCCTCACTGCTAACTGCATACCAAGCAGAGCTCTGTGAGGATCTGTCGAGCAATCCTGGACCGGCCACTCTGGACGAGATGGCTGCGGTCACAGACATTTGTCTCCGTGTCCAACGCTGCGCCGTCCAGGCCACGGGCAAGGCAATGGGAATTATGGTGGTGCAGGAAAGAGCTAGATGGCTCAACCTCACCAACCTCCCAGACCGGGAAACGGAGGATGTGCTTGACATGCCCATCGTTCTCGAGGGGATTACCGGCTCCGCTCTCGTCTCCATGCAGAGGAGATGCGAGTCGAAAAAGAAGGAAGACGAGGCCCTCCACCTCTGCCTTCCTCGAAGGGTCCAGCCGCTGCCTTCACAGCGGCAACCTTTCGCCCAAGCTGCCCCGAACCCTGCTCGGTTTAAAATACTGAAACAGCAGAGGTCACAGCCCGCCCCGAGTCCCCAGCCCAGGCAGGAGACGAAGGCGAGTTGGCCTAGAAAGTCTCCGGTTCCGGCTGCAGCCCAGGCGCAGCCAACCCAGACTTTCGACCAGCAGTCGAGGAAGAAAAAGCGAGCGGCCTGACAGCCCCCCCTTTTCCCCTCCGTGAATGTGTTCCCGCCGCCTCGAGAGATGCCTAAACACCATCCTCAAGTCTGCACAAACACATGTCACACACTGGTTGATCATTCTGTCATTAAACATTTGCTGCTGACGCATCCAGGCTTCAGGCCGAGGGCGCAGCTCAAAAAAAATGAAAAGAAAATCAATAAAACCAATAAACAGCCCGCCTTAAAGGACAGCCCGCCAATTATTCCCCTTTTGAGAGCAGCTACGGCATCTCTCAAGAGGCGGATTATTGACGGGTCTGTGAAGGCTCCACCGTCACGCGCATGCGCAGTGCCGGCTAGAGCTGTAAAGGCACCACCGGCACGTGCAGGCGCAGTGCCGACTGGAGCTGTAAGGGCACCTCCGTCACGCGCATGCACAGTGCCGGCCGGAGCCGTAAGCGTGACATCTCAGCTGGCTCTAAGGAGCATACAGCAGGAGATACTCACGACATCTGCCTGGGCTTCTCAAAACAGTTATACTTTATCTGTTTTCACAAGCCCAGAGAGAGTCAACCCATATTCTGGAGAGAGAGGTTCTGTCTCTCCTAGAAAGAAGGGTTTTATCTATAATGCCCACCGAGCAGAGTCAGATTACGGGGAAATATGTCCTCGTAAAGGTTATTATGTAATGCGTAGTGGCACTACACCCGACTTTTCTAGTGCGGGACGCGCCTACGGGTGCTGTCTTTTCACGGAAGGTGGTCACCACGGACGCATGTCAGACAGGCTGATAGGGTATTTACGAAGGTCGCCCGGTGAGAGGTCCCTAGAGCAGAGACCTCCAGCGGGCACACGTAAACTATCCAGAGCTTTTAGCGGTGTTCCCCACCCTAAAACGCTTCCTGCCTTCTCTCAGAGGACACCATGTCCTCGTGTGGACAGACAACACGATATCGTGTATGAACCGCCAAGGGAGGTTGCGTTGTCTCCAGTCACACACACTGGCACACAAACTGATCCCTTGGAGCGGCAGACGTCTCCTCTCTCTGAGAACGACACAGGTACCGGGAGTGATGCACCTCGGGACAGAATTACTGTCCAAAGGTGCACCACTCTATGCAGACTGGACTCCTCATCCAAGGATCGGGAGTCCGCTGTGAGTGCGTTACGGCGGAGCCGCGTTAAGTCTGTTCGCAAAAAGAGAAAATGCTCAATGACAGCTGTTCTCTTTAATGCACGATTTAAACGCACTGTTAGGCGGGGACGCACTCGTACACGATTGACCTCCGGGTCCTCTGTACGCGTTCCCACCCCTGGCTCTGTTACCCCCAACTCTGGCCAGAGTGAAGGAGCAACGCCACACACTTACTCTGATGTTTCCGCCCTAGCCCGCAACGTACGGGCTGGCGGAGATATATCAGCTGTTGTGCGGGCAGCCATGGCAGCCCCCACCACGCAGGGACAGATTGTCTCAGGCGGGGGGGGGGGCGATCCTTTACCCACGCCCAGAGCGCGGGGCACTATGGGCCTGACCCGTGAGTGGTACAATCTGAATACAGTGGGACTCCCTCAGAAGGTGAAAAACACTATTCAGAGTGCGAGAGCTTCCTCCACCAGGTCTCTTTACGACTGTAAGTGGAGGGTGTTTGAGGAGTGGTGCCTTCAAGAAGGACACATCTCTTTTCAATGTCCTGTCGGGGTGATTTTATCATTTCTACAGGACTTGATCGATAAACACAGAGCTTTCTCCACGATCAAGGTGTACCTGGCTGCTATTGCTGCATGCCATGTGGGCTTTGAGGGTAAGACGGCTAGCCAACATCCTTTGGTTTGCCGTTTTATGAAGGGAGCTCGCAGGCTCCTCCCTGTCTCCAGGTCGCTGGTGCCCTTATGGGACCTGGCAGTGGTTTTAAATGGGCTCAGACCCATTTGAACCCCTGGAAGGAGCTGATATGAAACATCTGTCACTCAAGACAGTGCTGTTACTGGCCCTGGCATCCGCCAAGCGGGTCAGTGATATTCATGCACTGTCTGTACATCCCTCATGCACTCAGTTTTCCCCAGGGCAAACAAGAGTGTTGTTGAAACCCAACCCTGCCTTTACACCAAAGGTGGTTGGTTCGTGTACCCCAATTGACATTGAGGCATTTCCTCCGCCGCTAGTTTCCTCCTGGGAGCAGCAGCAGGATCTGTTGTGTCCAGTCCGGGCTTTACACACATATATGGACAGATCAAAAGAGCTTCGTCTTAATGACCAACTCTTCGTGTCCTGGGCTAATCCTCACAAGGGTAAGCCTGTTACTAAGCAACGGCTCTCCCACTGGATCGTGGAGGCAATTGCTTTGGCCTATACGAGTCAGACTCTGCAAGCACCTTCGGGTCTGCGGGCTCACTCGACTCGGGGCCTGGCTACATCCTGGGCTTTGTTCAAGGGTGTTTCCATCCAAGACATCTGTGCAGCGGCGAGCTGGTCTTCGCCGCTCACTTTTGTCCGCTTTTACAGGCTAAACGTCTCCGCTCCAAGCGTGGCCCGAGCAGTGCTGGGCACCTTGTTGAGTCGGGACTCCACCTGTTAAATTCTGGTTGATCGGAGATCTTGGAGATAAGCTCGTCTGGCAATACGGGAGCTACAATATCCCATAGTGAGACATCAAACGGAGTGTTATGAATGAGAACTATAGGTTACTTACGTAACCCCAGTTCTCAGAGTAACATGAAGTGAGATGTCTCACCAGACGGCCCTCCTTGCTATGATGAAGCGAGAAGAGGTGCTTATTTTGAATGACGCATGCGTGGTGGCGCAGGCTACTTATAGGGGGTGATTTCCCCTGACGTTGATGTCAAGATCACCAGCCAATCAGGATTGGCGTAATGAGATTGATGCTTCTGTTTGCTCCGCGATGAGGCGCATCCCATAGTGAGACATCTCACTTCATGTTACTCTGAGAATTGGGGTTACGTAAGTAACCTATAGTTTTAATGATACAGTCTGGTTAGTATGCTGTTTGGAGGAGGCCTCACAGGTAAGAGCACTAACTAGCTACCATGACATGTACCTTAGCTTGACTTAAATTTATTAAACGTATAATTAAGTAATATCAAAATATAAATAACTAATGTCATGCAAACATATTAATATGTGTTGAATTTAGCACAATTCCATACAAACGTTAAGGGATTTTAAGATTCTAAAGTATTATGCTAAAAACTCAATAACTTAGATTATTATTTATAGTTTTGCTGAATAGTTTAATGTCCGCTTACCTTAGAAACGTAAAATGCGACGGCAGTGTGCAGATGGGGAGCATGTTAGCTTAGCTTGGTAGCTTCAGCTAGCTCTGGAACTTCCAGCTCGGTGGCAGCAGGTCCCGCCTCTGCTCCGCCTCTTTGCCCTTATTTGGAGCAGGCAGGAGTTGAACTCTGACGTCACTGTTGAGCCGTTAGTGGCCGACTCCGCCTACTAAGGGCTTCTCGGCAACTCTGCAGACTCCTATGGGTGACGTCACGGACCCTACGTCCATTTATATATACAGTCTATGGATACCACCCAATGAATGCACTGACTTGCTTGTAGAACCACGCTACACAAAGCAGATAGCAACACCTATAAAAACGTAAGCATAGACATTTAAAAGAAGGGGCTACTGTATCGGCTCTTTGAGCCATCTCGTTCGCGACCAACACATCACTAGTGCTAAAACACTTCCTGGTTAGCTTTCCGCTAGAAATGTAAATCTCAAAATGGCAAAAGAACGGCGAAAAAAACGTTCACAGAGAAGACGACAACAATTATCACTTGCACAAAGCAAGGTTATACAAAAAAAAAATGACCCCGAACATGAAATACTTTCACGGAGTGCGTCGATGCGCAAGCTGTCATCCAAAGAACAGGAGGGTTCAGCTAGCGCCTCACTGCAATCTTTAAAGGTCGTTTTCTCAAAAATCGTTTTTTCTCTTAATCGGAGTCTGAAATGTCCACTTCAGTAGCACGTAGATACACCAAACCTTCCAGTTATATTCCTATCAATATAATGAAGGCTTTTAGAGAAGGGTTTGTTCATATATCATTCATAGCCTGAATTATACAACATTGTATACCTAAAAACATGGCGAAAATGGATATTTTAGGGCTGTTGACAGTATTTCCTGATTTATGGAGTGAAACAAAGAGATATCCAAAATCCCTTCTGTAAAAGCCTTAGATACTAATATGACTACAAAATGAAACAATCATTTTGAACCTGGCTTTATCCAAAGTTCAGATGCCGATTCCTGAAATGTGTTAAAATGGGTGCATATTTAATGAGATAATGAATAATTTGCATATGTAAACATGCTATTTCAGAAAACTTGTAATACAAAAAACAATTGCCTTATTATAAGTTATTAACTGGAGAAATCTCTAGCTGATATATTTAAGTTAAAACAATTACCCTATTCACCTGGGGCAGGGGTCTGCAACCTTTTTTGACCAAAAGAGCCATTTTGCTCCTTTTTCACAAAAAATGTTTTGTCTGGAGCCGCAAAACACATTTCATAGCTTAACAGCTTATAAAGTTGTATTTATTGTTATATCAGACAAAAACTACAGTTTTTTTGCATTTATTAGGCTATTTACATTATATAAAACTGTTAACCTCTAATAAGAAACAAATAACTCCTATAAGGAGAATTAGAAATAATACACAGGCCTACTTTAAAATAAATTAAACACAGCACTTGGGGAGTCCTCTGCACATTTGAAAGAAAAAAAATATAATTAAAATGGGCCCACTTTGAAATAAATAAAACATATAGCTGCACCCTAAAAAGAGTTAAAGGGTAAGAATGGAGATATCAGCTCGAATTTGAAAATACACAGCCGGAACAAATCTGCCACTTCCTTACAGAGTCCCTCCTCCAACACACACAAACGTGCACATGACCAATGGGGGCACGAGATAAGTTTGTGCACAGATGGAAGGCTGACAGGCAGGTAGGCCATCCAGTTACTTTAGCCGGGCCGGCTCAGATGATTGGTCGTGCTTTTTACAGCGCTACAGCTTCCACAGATAAAAAATGTTATGTATTTATTGTCAAAGCATTTAATATATTCATTGCTATCGGGACATTAAGAGCATTCCATGGAATATAACAAAAAGTGTTTTCTGAAATAAATTACATACCCCATTGAATTATGACTGAAGATCGTCAGCTGTCTTCCTCTCCCGTGTTGTTCCTCGATACGTAAAGGCTGCAGCACCTTTGACAACTTCTCTCTACATATCATTACATTACATTGCATTTACATATCAAACATACCGGTAAGCCAGCATTGTTTGCTGTGAAAACATATAACTCTGTCCACGCAGAATTAAACCCTGTGTTCCTCCGATACTTTTCTTTGATTTATCCATAGTTCGCTCATCGAGCCGGGGGTCAGGTTATTCACCTGCTAGAAAAGGCGCTAGCAGGAAGTGACGCACATTTTAGTTGACCTAATTAAAACCGTTTTGTTATTTCTTTATGTTTCACAGTGTCAGCTCAAAATACAAGATACGAAACATTTACAACCATGCAAGAAAATATAAATAGTCCTACAAATACTTTTATTTGATTTCCTTCTTATTTTTGTCCAAGCTCAAGGGAGCCAGAGCAGAGGGCTTAATAATAATAATAATAATAATAATAATAATAATAATAATAAATTTATTTTGGGGGGGCGCCTTTCAAAACACCCAAGGACACCTTACATTTACAATTGTACCTTACAAATTAAAACAGTGGATTTAGTGAAGTATCAGCCGGGGTAAGAAAAGACAAACAACAGGAAATTGACTACAAAAGGACACCGGGTACAGATTATAGAGAAAATGCCAGTTTGAACAGGTGGGTTTTGAGTTGGGTTTTGAATGTTGTTATGGAATCAGACTGTCGGATGTGTCGTGGCAGGGAGTTCCAGAGTCTGGGAGCCGAGCAGCTGAAAGCTCGAACACCCATGGTTTTGAGGCGATAGCTTGGGACGGTGAGAAGTCCTACGGACGAAGAGCGGAGGGTGCGGGAGGGGGTGTACTCCTGAAGGAGGTCAGAGATGTAGATGGGGGCAAGGTTATGGACAGCTTTGTATATGAGTAGAATGTTTTTGTAGTCAATACGGTGCTTTCACACCGTCTACGGTTTGATTTGTATAGAGGAAGCTCTGTGGCTGAATGGCCAGCGATTAGGTGTGGCGCATTTATCATTAGGTGATCAGAGCTAACTGCCTGCCGTCAGATTTCATTTAAAAAACAGGTCTGATTTTAAGACTATTTCTGCGCTCATAAAGAATGATAAGAATAAGAATAATGTGTATTGAACTGGTTTAATTAATTAGTGAATTTATTCAACACTAGAACTGCCAATCTGGTCAAATGTGATGTGTGTGCAATGTAACTTTTTTTCAATAGAATTTTAAAGTCTCCCAGTCCGTGACTTTTCCTGAAAGTGTGTTATGTAGCACCCTATGTTGTTAAAAATTGCATTCTAATAGCGGGATTTTACGGTGTTAGGTAGGCCTATATAAAAACCTCTGGCGGTTCTATAGTGTTAAGGTAATTAGGTACAGTAGAAGCCCTTTTTTATCAGTAACGAATTTAGCAGTTGAACATAAAAGTCAACTAACTGAGGCCCCGGCCACACGAGGACGAAAACGGCTAAATGCATAGGATTAACGCAAACGCAATCGCAAAAAAGCTTGTCTGTCTGTCCACCCGAGACAGCTCCGTTTAGCTCCAACCGCTGGAGAAGCTGCAGTACATATGCAAGAGCCTGTACGTGGCGCTGTAACTTCCTCCACAAAAGCAGCGAAGAAGCATGGTTGTCATGGTTGCCATTCTGTTTATTCTCCGCGGTGGGGGCCGAGGGAACCGGGCAGAGTTTTTCGCCAGTCAACGTGTATTAAAGTTTAAATCTTCTGGACAAAATTATAAAAGTGCCGGTCAAAGGTCTTCTTTGTTATTTATTGAGCTTTAAAACAAATGAATAATGACTCTATATAATATAATAATAAAATACACGGAGCCTCTCTTTTTCCTCCCTCTCTTCGGACAGCGTCAGTGTCTGTCTCATGCAGCAGCTGATCCAGTAATGAGTGAATGAGTGACCCGGCCGACAGTAAAAATAAACATATTTATAACTAGTTTAGGTAGTTTGAGAGGTGTCTCCGTCCTGTCAGATTAGACTTCACTCGCGTTTATTTCCATATCGAGAGAAAGATAAATAATCTGAATTCAGTGTGAAGTTTACTTTGACGCAGGGGTGAGCAGCAGAGGTGGGGAGAAGCGGGGCTTTTGCCTCATCATTATCAGAAAATGATCGTATAGGGCGTACACACGGAGCCGTTGGACCCCCCAGAGCGTTGCGTATGCCGTTCTATCCACCTTGGGACCTGTTATCGTTTCCTCAGTCGTTTAGTGCCGTATTCGGTCGTCCTCGTGTGGCCGAACGGTCTATATGACACTAAACAGTAACGCAAACAACCGTTTTCGTCCTCGTGTGGCCGGAGCCTGAGGGTCACTTGCAATGACAGTGTTGTGTCTAACTGTAAGCTTGTCACTCAGAGTAACCTACAGTTAATTTAGCTGCTGGAGAAGAAAGATCAGGGGGGAGGGGGGGAGAGAGCTGTGGTTGATGGGCCATTGGTTGTGTAAATACACAGCTGAGAGCTGCCGTTTCATTCAGACTGTTTAAAAAACGGTAACAACGGACTATTTTTCTTAGCGGATGCATGTCAATTTAAATCAATACATACAACTATTTTTTAAATCTATAAAAACATTTTCTAAATCCATAAAAGCATTTCAATTAATATTGGGAGTCATGTCGTTACTTTGTTGAAAATGTGGCCATGTAATAAGCGGGATAATTTGCAGCGACTTGTTCCTTATGGGGAAAATAACACCCTTCATGCTAATCAAGATCCTGATCTGCTGACGAGGCTCCATTACAATATAAATATTTTTAGTGAATTACTGAGTTTAGGCACATTAATAACGTTTTAATTCAGTTGAATACAGTACATTCATATGTGTCAGTGATTTCATGTCAATTCGGCGAACATAAACATAAATTATCGTGGTGAAGATGATGATTACATTAGGATTAAAAATCGAGAGCCGAGCTGCATTTCCTCCCGTTCGTTTCCGACTAAACAACATTATTTAATTAAATAACAACATGGTGATGTTTTGTAAATGATTACATGTCTCTTATTTAGCACAGAGTATGATATCCGTGACATATGGATCTTAACAAAGTTCCGCTGTACATCCAACGTACTGTATCTGACTTTATTTCACATGAGCTCCAGTGTGGAACCCCACTGCACCCCCTGGTGGATCAATGATCCATTGCAGCTGGCTTCATTATAATTACATTTATTTATCACGGGGGAGGTCTCAAGTCAAGCTGGAGGTTTTCCCTTGAGCGAGGGCAGATCACGTACCAATCACGGCCCTCGCGTTTCAAACTGTCTGAAATGAAGCGCTACATCTGTACATGTTTTTAATCCAATGCATTGTGTTACTGATTACACAAATTGCTATGTCATTTGTATAACTGACAACATTTTTAAACAATAAAACCTGACCACCCCACAGCATTTTACTAACATATAGCATTCTAGTTTAGTTCATTCATTAAGCAAGAACATGTTGGGTTAGCAGTGAACGGTTTGCAGATATATTTCACATAACAATATGTCCTTGTCATACTTAACAAAGCTTTTCCAACAACCTCCCGGTCTGGTTTTATGATCCTTAAGGCTAAGTTCTTTCCAATATGGGTTTCCTGAATAAGTGTTGTATTTAATATAATCCTAACCCTAACACACAATTTCAAACTGTAAAGCTAAAAATAATTAGTAACAGATATGTACTCCATAGCAGAGGGGGAAAAACAGATTAGGGGATGCATCATTTAGAAAAGCAGATTCATTAGAGGGAAACGTTGGTCCTGGATTATACGTTAATGAAGGACACCGTTTTTATAGAATGACCCTTAATAGTCACAGAGACCTGGAGGTTTAGATACAACTGAATCAACTTGAAATGCTGTTAGAAAGAGAGGAACAGGCTGCTCTTCCTGCAGGAGAAGATGACAGTTTGGACATGATGCTTTCAAATACATAATGAAAAGGAGAGACACTTGAGCAGATAAGTACATATATTTAATTAATGATACAAGTGGACTTTTCTTTAGATGTAATCTTTTAATTATTATTGTGGAAAGTCTCGTTACGTTCAGTATATCTTTGTAACATTGTCTGTTTGCTCAGTGCATTTTGTTACACTGACAAAGACGGCAAGGCAAATATCTTGAGAGAACACAGTCTTACTCTCTGCCTCTAACACACACACACACACCACTCCTGCAAACTTCAAACGTGCTTTGATCAGAAATCTGGCACCCAGCTCTCTTGGATTCTCTTTCTGAGGTGTATTATGTCTTCTACGACTTTATCTTCTGTTGGCTTACGAGCATCAGATCCACAGAGTGAGCAGGCTTTATATTGTGATGCTGTGTTTTAAGGCTTTGCTATATGCCAGTCGCCTGTCGTCCTGAGGAGTTCACCAAGGATCAGAACCATGTCAGAAGGCAGAGATGGAGAGCTTTTAGCTCAGGGATTAATCAGAATGCCTAAGTCTATATCAAAATGCAGGAAGAAAGAAAATTAAATTGTTACATAGAAAAGCAACGCATCTTGATATCCTCATTTAATGAACAAAAGATGAGAGTAATTATTCCATCCCACATGAGATGAACAGAGAACCACTAATGCAACGTATTGCTATATGAGGGGCTGTTACACCTACAGTAGTACTTTATATACCCGTGGGTCTATTCTTCTGCAATATGTTATGTGTCCCTTTATTGTACAATAATGTCCAGATAAACCTATTAGCTGAGGGAGGGGCGCGGAGGGTGGGAGTCGGGAGGGTTATTATGGATATATTTTTCCTGTGAAAACAATGTTTCACAGAAACAACTTAATCTACCTGAGCTCCTCCCCAACGGCATGAATTATGAAGGCTTTTATAGGCGCTCCATATATAGCCGTGTTTATTCTCAATTTATGGCTGACAGCAGCGAGAGTGGGGAAGCCACTTTGACACCCTGTGTTTTATTACGCCACCGCAGCACTGTACAGTTACAGTAGCCCCACAAACGACTCCCCCCGGACCTCCGCAGACATCCTTACATTTTTAATTTCAGAAGCATAATTCTTTTCAGAAACACTCAGCCTCTGCGGAAGAACACGTTTATAAGGTGATGAATTACCCTCATAAAGGTAGTTTTTCTTATCAAAAGCTCAGGCTAAAACCCAGTTCATGGATTCAAATAAAGAGAAGAGTCCTGGGGGATCACCGGGTGCAATGATCCGCTGGAAGAGAGGGAAGATATTTTGGAGTACAGCAGGAGGGAGTATGAATAAAAAGAAAATGCAAGAGATGCCTGGGAATAAAGTTTAGGGAGAGGTCAGGGGGAAAAATACATTGTTTTACAAAAAACTACATATTCATGTATTTTTTGGATCAAACATTGATTTCATTGTCTCTTGAATCTGAGCTTGGTTTTATAGTCTATATAACTGATATGTTTTATTGTGTTTAGCTTATAGCGACTACAAACGTACTGACACCAAGGCGGCCCCCAGCAGCAGATACAGATCTGTTTCACTGCATTTAGTGACGAGCTTATTATATTCTAACAGTGTGTGCTTCCTGTAGTTATTCCTAATAATTGGACAAAACAAGATTCCCCCAAACATGATCCCTTATTCTGTCTATACATTCTAAAGTATATTTGAAAATTAAACAAGACTCTGGCATGCTGAATAAATCAAATGAAGTGGGTCATTTAAGCCGATTAGTTCACATTCATACGCTTATTTTGGTTTTATTATTATCACTTGTTACTGACTGTATGTGACTTGCGCATCAGGTGGAGGAGCTGCAGGTACTGCACTTCACACGCTGATACACTTTTCACTAGCAGTGTTCCTCTGCAAAAAGCAGCAAAAGTGACTGTTGGAGTATCTGTTTCTGAACCCTGGGGAGCACTGTTTTGCTCTGCAACTCACTCTTTCATAGATGACTTGGCTCAGTCTTCCTGGGGAATAGGAGCGCAGAGACACCCTTTGGAGAAAATCCCCTGCTTCCTCTCGATGATTTGAGGGAGTTGTGTGAAGATCAAAGCCACTGTCCCAGTCCCCGTAGTCTCTGCTGTTTAGGTGGGGGAAATCAGGGGTGCTGGGAAATGCATGACCCCAGGGGATCTGCCAAACAAGTGAACCGAGGCTCAAAAACATATTGTAAGGTAACTGTATGTCTGTAGTCCTTCCTTCTGCCATATTCTGACTGCGGGTGTGTTGTTGTACATGATATACCCTATCCTGTGTGTGTGTGTGTGTGTGTGTGTGTGTGTGTGTGTGTGTGTGTGTGTGTGTGTGTGTGTGTGTGTGTGTGTGTGTGTGTGTGTGTGTGTGTGTGTGTGTGTGTGTGTGTGTGTGTGTGTGTGTGTGTGTGTGTGTGTGTGTGTGTGTGTGTGTGTGTGGGGGGGGGGGGGGGGGCTTGGGGCAAGGTGTAGAAAGGTCAGTAAGGGATAACAAGTATTAGGAAGCTTTGCTTTGTTTTTGACTTCATATAGAAGTTGATCATTAGTTGAAAACTGGAATTCATCGACCTCCAGCATGTCCCCAGTGAGGAAGCCTGTGAAGTTCATCTTAATGAACACCCCCCCCTCTTCCAAACCCCCCCAATAATGCTGTACAGGCTTTCACAGGGATGGACAGTTAGAAGCACATATCATGCATGGCAGGAAGCGTTGCACTGTTAGTTATTGATTCCTTGTTGCTTAACAATTCCACAAGTAGCCTAGAGTGCTGATCCCTCTTACCTTGATAGGTGTGTTAATACCATCTGCATGGTGGGTAACCCCTACCGCCTGTGAGGAGTGCACACAGCCCCCTCTCCTATCCCAGGGAGCGCTGAGGGGGAGGACCAGCCTTGCTAATTAATAATTCACCCCAGACCAGACTTCCTCCCTGGTGGCTCCACGTGATTACAGCAAGCAGCCAGGAGTCAAGGTTAGCGGTAATGATAGAACGGCACACCAACAATAACTAGCCCAGGATTGGCCTTCCCACTGGTGGATAGGAAGGAGTCAGAGACGAGCGGAGAATGAGCCTTCGGTGGAGCGCACAGAGAGGGAGGTTTTAGGATGTGTGTGTGTCTGTGTGGTGTGTCTGTGTGGTGTGTCTGTGTGGTGTGTGTGTTTGTGGGGGGTTGTTAGGAGTGCTGCGTAAGGCCCTTTGCAGGGTTTTTTAGATGGGCCCTCTTGGAAGTATGGTGTAAAATTAATGCAGAGGTCTTGGAGAGTAAATATTGAATAAGTGCAGCTCAATGGAGTTGAAAATCAAAAGCACCTCCTCGGGAGCAGTTGGCCTCTGAAAACCATGCGCTAGTTTGCTGACCTCTGCATTAGCATTACTTTAAAAGAGGAGATGGAGGTATGATGGGATAGCAGAGGAGAAGGTGGTTGGGGGCATGCGGGGAGGGGGGCATGCGGCAAGCACTAACAGAGAGGAGCAAAGTCTGCAAGGCCGGGGTCCTTCTACTCTGCCAGATCCTCGCCATGTACTTGCAAAGAACTGGAGGAGAAAGTGGAAGAGGAGGAGGAGGGGTTACTAGCGGCCAGCAGCCATCAGGAGTGCCAAGGCCCGAGGCCCTGACAAGCAGACTCACTGAGTGAAACCTTGACTCTGTGTACTAACACAGCCCACACTCTGCATAGGAGACTTGACCCAAAACAGATTGTTGGCAGAGTGCTGGTTTTAGACGAAGAGAGCTTGGACAACTTTTAACCCTGGACAAAAAAGTCTTTAACTTTGGATACCAGGCTGGGAAAGATCTCAAAGAGCATGTAGTTCCCGGCTCACATTCCAAAGCGTCTGTCATGATCGATTAGAGGACAAGTATTAAAGCATGTACTGTATGTCCAGGAGGCAAGTTCTGCCTCCAAATGATCACAGCCATTTATTTAGGTTATAGGTTTTCCTCTTCTCTGTGGTGTGGTCACATTTGGTATACAATGGAAGTAAAATGTCCGGTTGCTCTTTTGTTTGCCATGGTTCTACTTTGTAAACTAAAAGTGATTCTACCTTTTGCAGGGGTGGTGTTCAGGAGCCTCATTTATAAAGCCTTGCATAGGATTGACGTGGGAAGGTTGCTTACGTAGGACAAAGCAAATATATACGCACTGACATTTTCCGATTCATAAAAGACTGCGTACCGGCACAGGACTTGCGTACGGCACATCCTACGCCGGTTTCCCTTTATAAATCACAATCAACTCGAAATGCGGCGCAGCTTCACGTAACGCCCATATTTCCCTATAAATAGTCAAAGAAACAGGAGACACCCCCTTGATGAGAAACTGTAAGACATGATCGGGGAATCCCTCCGGAGTGGAGTCATGACGACTGGATCTGAATTATTTTGCAGTATTTGGTGGTTTGTGTTCCAGCTGTCGATCAGCAACTATATATCCATAATCCACCAGTTAAAGGAAAAACATAATAATTATAAAGGAGTGCCTTGGAAATATGTGTTTACATCATTTGTGGTCAAAACGTTTGAGACCCACTGAGATAACTTAGACTGTAAACACTGGAGAGAGTCCTACCTCACTGAGCTGTAGTTATCAGCCTCTCAGTCTGACAGGAGAGCTCTCCTCCACCCTGGTTGTAGAAACATCTACGTCTTATATCCGTTAGCGCAGCTAGCACCAGATTCTAATAACAACAGCGCCGGTACCGATGCGCCCTCTCTCTCTCTCCCTCGCTCGCACTTTGGCTGTGAGCTGTGTACAGGGCACATGAAAAGTGTAACCGGGGTGAAAAGGGTGTTACCTTTACTTAATTATGAATGTTGTTTAGAGATGTCCGGAGCCGATCACGTGATTTCTAAAAGATCGGAATCGGGAGAAAAAGATCGGGGATCGGGAATACTTAAAACAGTGGGGAGCCGTGACTTGTATACCTAGGCCCTCTGACCCCCACCCCTTCCCTCGAGTTATTACGTCACAGTGTATACTTCAGCGGAATATCAAAACAACGGCCCGCGGTGCAAAACGCATCAATGAAAGCGACCCTCTACCACACCTGTAAATAACCCTATTTGTGTTCTTTGAAATTGAAAAGGATATTGCATTGTGTTTGTTACTTTCGTTGCAGTTGTATGTCTTAAATAGAAAACACCATTTTATATAAAACATTCCTTGAACCACCAAGGGGGTCCTCATATAAACGTGTCAAATGTGTGTATTGTATTTTATAGTTTTTTTCATAATAACATATTACTTAAATTGAAAAACTCCTTGGAAAAATATGTTTTATAAAAGTGTTATGTTATTTTTGTTCATGCATACAATTAAAATATCCTTAGTTTGTTGTAATGCATACCACAAAGGAGTTAATACATCACACACTGAGAGAACATCACTATATTGTAATTATTTATATAGGCTTTTTCGATCAAACATTTTCGGGATCGGTCAGAGGGTACTTGGCTGAGAAATTGTTTCAAAGTGGGTACATTACTAAAAAAAGTTTGAGAAGCACTGGTCTAGGGCGCCAGGTCTGGGGGGCGCTGCGCTGGTAGCTCTGAGAGGGGAAAAACATGTTTGACCATTGGCGCTCATCCTAATTTTTGGCCTTGATGTAACAACATTAGGGATGTCCCGATCACCTTTTTTTGCTCCCGATCCGATTCCGATCATTTGATTTTGACAATCTGCCGATACCGATTTTTCCCGATCCGATCTTTATGCAATGCATTAAGAGAAAAAAAAGAAAAAAAGCATTCAAGTTGTCCCTTAAGGTTATTTTTTTTATTTAAATGAAAGTACCCAACTATCCATTCTATCCAACATGGATATAGCTTCTTTTTTTCACAGCAGCATTGGATCAGTTCAGTTGTGCAGCATTGGATCAAAACAAAATAAAGCTTATCAGTGGTCCACCACAAAATAACCATGTAAACAAATTGAGTGCAGTTAGTGCAGTAACAAAACAAAAATAACTCTACTGGAAAGAGGTAGCTTGACTAGCTTCACAAGTTCACATTCAGACACAAATAATAAAATAAAATAAAAATGTGGCTTAGTGCAGAATTCTAGCCTTAAGACTAACTAGTCTAGTAATAATGCAATGAACAACAGCAGCTTAACATAACATGAATAAACAAAGTATTATATTTCCATCTTACTGGAGTAACACAATTCAATAGTAATCAGCAGCAAACCACTTATTTTTGTTATTCTACAGTATTGTTGTTTTATAGTTATTTGTTAATGTAACCCAATTTGTGTTCTTTGAAATTGAAAAGGATATCGCATTGTGTTTGTTACTTTCGTTGCAGTTGTATATGTCTTAACTTATTTTACTAAGATTATTTTTTTAATTAACCTTTTTTTTTTTTTTAAATCTCACGTACCCCCTGCAGTACTCCAACGTACCCCCAGGCGTCCGCGTACCCGCATTTGAGAATCACTGCCCTAGACGACCGCCTATGTCACCTATGCCAAATATCGGCCCTGCCTCAAGATTTTGCAAAAATACACCTTTATTGAATCTACAGTAACACAAATACTACAAATCCACATAACAAACAATCAAAAATGAAAAAGGGTCGCCAAATCTAAAACATTTTTTTTTATTTGTTTGGGTACCTTCGGTGCCCCCTAGCAGCGGCGCACATATTTCAGCAGCGGCGCTGTGCCACCACTATTTGTATACAAGGGAAACACTGCTGAAATCTATATAAAAAAATACTAATTACAAATTAAAATCATAAAAGTCACAATAAAACAACAACCTGCAATACAGGCAAATTATTTAGATCACAAAATCAGTGTGATGACTCGCTTTACGATAAACAAAATAAAAAAATTGTCAGAATTGACCAAATTGAGAGTGAACCAAGAGCACCCACCCTGCTCTCAGCCATGGTCCATCGCAGCAGGCTCCGTCTTTAACTTTCACTTTCACTTCAAGTAGGGCTGATGGGCTCTTGTCTTCCTAAGTAGGGTTGAGTATCGTTTGAATTTCCACGATTCTGATTCCAATTCCGATTCCACTTTTCGATTCCGGTTCTTAACGGTTCTCAATTCCGATTCTTTGAGGGGCAGGGTAAAAAAATGATACATGCTTCTTCCACCAAAACAAATTACATTTATTCAAGAAACTTTTAAACAGGTTAGTTTACAGTAATATTCACATTAATCAGACTGTTTATATTCACTGCTATGTAACTGTAACCTGAGAACCACTGAAGCTACAACAGTGCAACAGTCCAACTTTTAAAGGACCCCCCCCCCATTTAAAAACAGTTCTTTTTGAGAAAAACAAGCATATCTGCCTTCTCAGGCATACCGGGAAGAAATGTTTGAACATTTTAAATTAAAATGCTTCTGCACTTTAAGCATAATTACCAGAGACTAGATCTAGGGGGTACAACTCTAAACACCCATATGAAAAAGATCGGTTTACATTTTAATAATTAAATAAGTATGTGAACATAACCAATAACCTACCATAGCCAATAACAAATAAATGTAACGTATTTTATTTTTGTTGTTCATTCATCTTATTTTACTATTTTATTTATGCATATTTTTTTATCTCTCCAGTTTAAAACGATATGTCTGGTTTACTGTCCTATAGTACATATTGGAATGATTTCAAACCTGTGTTATCCCAATAATTATAAAGGAGTGAATTGGAAATATGTGTTTACATAAATTGTGATCAAAACGTTTGAGACCCACTGAGATAACTTAGACTAAAGTGAACTATCTAAACACTCAAGAGTCCTTTACCTCACTGAGCTGTAGTTATCAGCCTCTCAGTCTGACTGGAGAGGACTCTCCCTCCACATCATTGTAGAAACATCTTCTTCTTCCGTTAAAGCAGCTAGCACCAGATGCTAATAACAACGGACCGTTGAGCACCAATGGTCAAAAATGTTTTTTTCCCTCCCAGAGCTATCAGCGCAGCGCCACCACAGATCTGGCGCCCTAGGCGAACATTTATAACGCCAGTGCGACGGGCCGGCCGTGGTCTCAGGTTACGCTGTAGGAAGTGTAGGTACAACCATAGATATATATATATATATCATATATCAACGCTGCATTTCCCGCCCCGCCGCAGTCGTACAGTAGGCTACGGAGAGCGGCGAGAAACATTTCCTCAGGCATCGAAAAGCGGAACCGAAATTCACATTTCTAAATGATGCCGTTGGAATCGAAATGTTGGAACCGGTTCCGAACCGGAACCGGTTCTCGGTACCCAACCCTATTCATAAGTCTCTGGAAGTTACAGCTGCCCAGAAAATATCCTATTCGACCCAACTAACTTAATCTGACCTCAACCTGTCTCTTGGACCTGATTCCAACTAAGCTGTTTAAAGGAGTTTCTCCCTTGATTTATACTTCCTTTTACAATATAGTCGTTCTGTGTTTTTGTCAGGCTATGACCCAGAGTCCTTTAAGGTAGCTTTGATAAAAACCTCTTCTTGAAAAGCCCAACCTTGATCCAGAGGGATTAGACAATTATAGACCAATATCTAACCTTCCATATCTTACTCAAATCAATTGTGATTTTCCTATAATGACAATCATTAATTTGAGAATTTCAAATCTATCTTTAGAATGCATCCTGAATAGAGTCAGAACAGAGGCCTGTACTACGAAGCAGGATGTTCTCTTAGCGGCTAACTTCAGGGAGAACTCGGGGTTTCCGGTCCTACGACGCTGGTTCTCTTTTTAGCAGGCTAGATCTCATGGTAACTGATGCTGCACGACTAACCTGCTCCGGAGCAGGTTAGGTTGCAGGCTAAGAGATCAACTCAGTGAAAGCACTGCCTGCTGACCAATCACAGCTCCGTGTGCGAAGTTTAAAGCTATCAAGTCATATTACAGGAGAAAGGAAATACAGAAAAACTGCCGTTGCAGGAAAGACGGCCGGCAAAAATCACCTGTGTGAACATGAACCTCCATCTTCAGAGCAATCTGACTATTATAACATTAGCGTTAAGAAAGCTTACTTAAATATCTGCCACAACATAAGTACACTGAGTGCAGACGTCGATGTGTCCCATTATCATTCATATCATCATATCACATCATAATGTATCATATATCTCCTTATCTGAGTCAGCTGAGCCGTATCTGGCCGTGCAGCACTCACAGCGTCACAGACTGTATGCAGAAGCATTATTTTAAGCAACACATTAAGTTGACGAAACACTCGAGTCAAATGTAATTAAAGTCAGATCGTGTCTTAGACGGGGCAGTGATATCATAATGTACGCATTCAAACACTTTTTCTTTTACCAGCTGTATTCACCTTGCAGGTGCAGCTCTGTGGCTTTGATCCTGGATCAAGTGTTTAAGTCATGGATGTTTAAAGTTTAACTTCTTCATATGTCTAATATTAAAGTTCACTTTTCATTCAGGAAGTATAACCCTGCGCTGTCAGTACGCTTCTCCATGTCTGTGATTGGTCGAATGCTCCAAATACCACCCCTTTTATGTGAACGCGCACCTAACTAGATAGGACACGGCTGGCTTGAGCGATCCACTTGATAACCAGCGTCGTAGGACCGCTTAGCGAGAGCGCGTATGTTTTGGATTAGGCCAACCGGCTAACTCAAACATATCCAGGTTAGGTTGAACCAGCTTCGTAGTACAAGCCTCAGGTGAAAGTCACCATGACCTTCTGATTGTTGAATCTCAGGGTTGCATTTAATACTATTGAGCACAACATCCTATTACAGAGAGTGGAGAACTTCATTGACAAAAAAAGAACTGTTCTCAGCTGTCCTATTTATTCCAACAGTCTCAGTGTGTACGTGGTAACACAAAATCCTCTGCGATCGAAATGAGTGACGGAGGGGGACAAGGTTCTGTCCTTAGACCCTTTCTGTTTCTATACCACCTCTACGCAATGTTAAAATAAATCACTACATAAACGTTCACTGTAACGCAGACAGAACCCAACTATATATACCGATCAAGCCTCATAAAAGCAATCAACTAACTAAACTTCGAGAATGCATTTGTAAGGCCCGAGCCAGCATGTTGATGTTTTTGTTATTGTTCCCTTGATTGAACTCCACCTGCTTCCCATCCCTAATTAGCCTCACCTGTGCCCCATTATCATCTCTCCCTCTGTCTATTTAGTCTGCATCCACAGTCCCTTCAGTGCCAGTTCATCTTTGTTATTCCTAGCGTTCCAGCAGTGTTTATTCCTAGTATCTTGATTCCACGTGTACCTGACCCAGCTTCGTGTCCTGACCCGGTCCCTGCCTAATACTCGTCTGTTTTGGTAGCCTTACTGACTGATCTCCCGTGTACCGAACCTTGGCTATAACGACCCTTTTTGCATCCTAAGCCTCTGTCTCTGAGCCGTGCTATTGAGTCCTCTACTTGTGTTCATTCAGTCGTTACAGTATGAACTGGCCAGAACCATGGATTCAGCCGACTCTGAGACTTTGCGGGCCTGCAAGATGAACAACTTACCGCTGTCTGCCAGGGAGTAAGAAAATTGTCAGAGCGTCATGAGGGTTTCCATCGGCAGCCAGGTTTGCCAGCTGGCAAATCAGATCCAGCAGCTGGTGGCACATCTCGATCCACTACGCTCTGCTACTCCGTGTCCTGCGTCGGATCCGGCTACAGCCTTCAGTTCCTCACCTCTCCAGACCAGAGCGTTTTTCCGGAGACTCGGATAACTGTTGTGCGTTCCTGGTCTAGTGTGGGTTGCACTTCGAGCTGCAAGCATCTTCCTTTCAGTCTGAACGAGCTACGGTAGCCTACATAATTTCCCACCTCACCGGCAGAGCGGAGGCGTGAGCTACGACGGAGTGGGCTCGAGATTCCCCAGTCTGTAATTCCCTGAGAGGTTTTACAGAGACAACAAGCTCCACCCCTGTGCTTTCCTGTATCGGAAACTCTCCCCAGCCGAGAGAAACTATGATGTGGGTAACAGGGAGCTGTTGGCCATTAAGGTGGCTTTGGAGGAGTGGCGCCACTGGCTGGAGGGAGCCGAGCACCCTTTCCTAGTCTGGACTGATCATAAGAAACTTCAGTACATCAGATCTGCAAAACGCCTCAACTCTAGACAAGCCAGGTGGGCCCTATTCTTTACCCGATTCAACTTCACTCTGTCATACCATCCCGGTTCTAAGAACGCTAAAGCTGATGCTCTATCCCGCCTGTTTGATTCCGATCCAGCTCCTCGCACTCCCTCGCTAATCATTCCTCCCTCTTGTGTAGTGGGGGCAGTCACATGGGACATTGAGGAGAGGGTCAGGCAGGCGAGTGCTAATGTTCTGGTTCCCAACGGTTGCCCACAGAACCGGTTGTTTGTTCCTGACCCCCTTCTCTCACAGGTCATCCACTGGGCACATACTTCCCTCCTCTCCTGCCATCCTGGCGTTCGCCGCACCATGTTCTTTATTAAGCAGCGGTTCTGTTGGCCCTCCATGGAGAAGTCGGTCAAGGAGTACGTGGCAGCCTGTTCAGTCTGTGCCCGGAACAAGACTTCCCGTCAGCCCCCTTCTGGTCTTCTGCGCCCGCTTCCAGTGCCACATCGCCCCTGGTCTGACATCTTGTTGGACTTCGTCACAGGGTTGCCGCCGTCCCAAGGTTACACCACTATATTGACAATTGTGGATAGATTTTCAAAGATGGTCCACTTTGCCCCGCTGCCTAAGTTGCCATCTGCCAAAGAGACAGCAGAGGCAGTGTTTTTCCATGGTTTCCGTCTCCATGGTTTCCCTTGGGATGTTGTGTCAGACCGGGGTCCACAGTTTACCTCACAGTTTTGTAAGGCTTTCTGCTCGCTCATCGGTACCACAGTCAGCCTCTCTTCTGGATATAATCCGCAGTCCAATGGCCAGACGGAGCGGCTGAATCAGGAGCTGTCTACGCTGCCTGGTGTCTCAGAACCCTGCCACGTGGAGCACGCATCTTATTTGGGTGGAGTACGCACACAACACTTTGCCTAGTTCTGCTACTGGTCTCTCACCTTTTCAGTGTGCCTATGGATACCAGCTGCCTTTGTAAGGCTGTAAGGCCCTAGCCAGCATGTTGATGGTTTTTTTTATTGTTCCTGTTTTCATTTTTGTTTCTCTCATTTCAGTTTCTGCTTGCCTGCCCTTGATTGAACTCCACCTGCTTCCCATCCCTAATTAGCCTCACCTGTGCCCCATTATCATCTCTCCCTCCGTCTACTTAGTCTGCATCCACATTCCCTTCAGTGCCAGTTTGTCTTTGTTATTCCTAGTGTTCCAGCAGTGTTTATTCCTTGTATCTGATTCCACGTGTACCTGACCAAGCTTCGTGTCCTGACCCGGTCCCTGCCTAATCCTCGTCTGTTTTGGTAGCCTTACTGACTGATCTCCCGTGTACCAAACCTTGGCTATAAAGACCCTTTTTGCATCCTAAGCCTCTGTCTCGTGCTATTGAGTCCTCTACTTGTGTTCATTCAGTCGTTACAGAAATATTCTAATGCTACACACGGACAAAACTATTGTCATTGCACTAGCCCTTAACAACTCCAAAACAAACATTAATAAACAAATATTGAAGTTAAAAGCATCAATCTGGTGCACTTTGAGAGCAAAATGAAGAGATCTATGGATTCATCACTCAACACCCAGATGAAACAGAACTGTAAACAGATTTACTTTTTCTTATGGATATTTTACAAATCACTCCCCTTTTAAACTGTATTCTTGTTTTACTTTCATAGTATTTCATAACTGTTTTTAATTTATTCTCTTATTTCATATACCTATAATGATCATATAAACGTGTGCCTCGGAAATAATTGTTTACATTAATCGTGACCAAACCGTGTGAGACCCATCTAAACACTGAGAGAGTCCTTTACCTCACTGAGCTGGGGTTATCTGAGCCTCTCAGTCTGACAGGCTAGAGTTCTCCCTCCACCTTGATGTTGAAAAAGCTCCTTATATCCGTTAGCGTAGCTAGCTAGCATCAGATGCTAACAACAACAATCCCCGGTACCGGTGCGCACTCTCTCGCAAAATGGCTTGTTCCACACACACACAGAGCCGAGCTTGAATGAAACAGAGACCCAGACGTACTTGTACTGTACTGTAGCATATTATTTTCGAATAATGAATTTCAAACATAAAAATAAATGTTTTTCTTTGTTGTCATAACAATTTTTTCTCCTGGTCTCTGGCGCCCCCCCTGTCATGCCTCTGCGCCCCCCACTTTGAGAAACACTGATCTAAAGATACACTCACTCTGGATGGCATTCATTTGGCCTCCAGCGAAACCGTACAGAACCTCAGCATTATCTTTGATCAGGATATGTATTTTACTCCAACCACAAAGTGCGAGGACCACCTTCTTTCATCTACGTAATATTGCAAATATCAGGCACATCCTGCCTCAAAATGATACAGAAAACCTAGTCCATGTACGTGTTACTTCAAGGCTGAATTATTGCAATTCCCTATTATCAGGCTTTGCCAAAAAATCCCTTACGGCCCGTCCACACAGCGGCTTTGGAAAAAGCTTGCCGGCGGGCGTATCTGAAGCTCGACCAACAACCAATCACATGAATCTCCCGCCCCTGACACACAAGCAGTGGTTTGATTGGCTAGAGCTTGTACTGGCATATGATTTGATTGGCTGACACTTTCACCAAAAGCTTCAGAAGCTTTAAAAATTGAACATTGCTCAACTTTTGCAGCCTGAAACGCCAGGAAAGCTCCGCTCTGCTTCCCACAATGCAGTTCGACGAAAAGTGATGTCACCCCATTCAAGGTGAATGGGCAGAAGCGTTGGAAGAAGCTTCCAACATCGCTGTGTGGACGGGCCATTATGACTCTTCAGCTGATCCAAAATGCTGCGGCATGCATTTTGACAAGAACATGTCAACAAAACCATATTACTGTTTACTGAATGCTGTATAGCTGCTCTGGCTTAGAATATAATTTAACATTTGAAAATGTAAATGTAAAATTGTTCTCGTATCCTAAAAAACCTGTCATGGTTCAGGTTCCGCCATATGTTACGAGCTCATAACTTTAACTAGGGCATTGAGTTCCCAGAATGCAGCAGGGTTATTAGTATTTACTAGAGTCTCTAAAAGTAGAATGGGAGCCAGAGCCTTCAGTTTGTGTTTGGGAGAAAGACACCCTCCCCAAATGTAAGAGCATTTATGATAAAGCTTATAGTTAGGGGTGGCTCAGGGTTGCCATGAACATCCTCCATGTCCCACAACTCAGTGGAGCTCAACCCATCACTTCAATGACAGATTCAAGGGAAGGCCAGACATGTTGTCTTTTAGAGTTTTTGTTGGTGACAGATAAGAAAAGGTTAAATTGTATCTTACTTAAGATTTTGGTTTTTGATAAAAAACTGATTCCATTACATCGGGAAACTGTTTGGGAACTGTATTAATTGCCCTAACAGACCAAGTACGGAGTGTAGACAGGTACCTGTAAAGGCACTGCCTAGGAACCTTGAGCAAGGCACCAGACCCCATACTGGTCGCAACCCAGTCTCACAAAAAAACGGGAAATAGCTACGTCACCACAGGGCAAGACATATATGTTCACAAATAAACCTCTCAAGACGTGACATGGATACAATATTTGTTCCTATTCATTTCTAATGACCGGTGTCCATGTCATGTGATCGAAAACTTTCCCAGCCTGAGAAAAAAAAGAACACAGTATTGTAGGATAGTTTGGCCATTACAATGCTTTTTTATTTGATTTCTAGCGAGAAGTGTATATTGTACTTTTGGATCTATAGTTTGATAGATATTACGAAGATTATTTGAGGTCTCACCAGGAGAACGTGTATATACTACGTCTGTAAACTATAGAGGTTGCTCTGCGCGCACCCCCTGAAATTGTGAGATTGATACATCTTTCCCACTATTCATTTCTATTGACCATTGTCCATGTCAAGTTATCGTCAACTCTCACCGGGTGAAAACAGTATTTCCGGTCTCTGCGTTCTCATAGTAAAACCGGCAGTATTCCCCTCACTGTCAAATGATTTTACAGTGTTATCTGCAGTACACATCACCTAAAAAACATCAGTTTGTCCTTGTTAATTACACAACTTTAAATTGTGTACAATGCTTTTGTGTTTTTCTCTTTCGATTCTGAGACATATTTATTTTTCAGAGTTTTGGATAGCCGACAACTTCTAATTACCCATAATCCTCAGCTATCGTTGAAGCTCGGTGATTGGATGTTTTAGCCGCAATGCACATTGGGATATGGTTTTTAATGCGATAAGAAATTGGAAAACATAAAACAAAAACAAATACTTTATTTAAGATGTTACAAATAAGGTACACAGCATACAATGCCATAATAACTTTGTATTATTAGTGTACAACACTTATGTATGTATAACATCTGAAGTTGTGTAGTTTTATTCATGTTTTCACATCATTTTACAGGATATTCCTATGTTATTTCACATATTTTAGTTCTACACATTAATATCTGATTTGTAAAACATATATATTTGTGAACATACTACATCTTGCCCCGTGGACCAATGTGGCTATTTCACGTTTGTTTTTGTGAGACTGGGTTGCTGATCCCTGAACCTCCACACTGCTCTACTGATAGTAGAAAAAATACATGGGATTCCTGCTACCCTCAACTGTGACGATAAAAAGATGATTCAAGTTCTCTACTTATGTTAGAGCACTTCCTTTTCTAGACCCAAACCACAGCATGGTCCATTATCATTCAGCCCTCTTTAAGGTTAAAGTTAAACATTTATATGTGCCAGGGCACATATACAGATTTCATTCTTAGCTTTCACTGAGATAATAGTCTCAACACATTTCAAACTTAATCTTGTACCACCTACTTATAGTTAAAAACATGACTAAAAGTACTTCTACCAAACTTTTTCAGATTGCTGCCTCTTTAATGCTGCACGAGCTGTAAGGAGAGCTTGCAGACTGGTTGTCCTATCAGCGATCATGGGAAGTATACTGATCATGTCTCCACATCCTTGCTCCTAAAAAGGGAAGAATGTCAAGCAAATCATTTCAATTATCAGAGCGCCTGTGGATTTGCACTATAAAGAGCAGCATGCATAGCGTGGCTGGAGTTTCATCAACATGGAGGGTGGTCCTTACTCGGTACTGGTCGTTTAACTCATGCTCAGTGGCAGCCATGGTTTAATCCACCAACCAAGGGTAGTTCCTTTAAATAAGATGAAAGACAAGATATGCAGGAGTGTTTAAAGTTTCATGTCAGATTTGTAGACTTAGGCCTTTTCTTTCATGTATTAATAAGACCAGTGAACATTTGAGCTGAGAGATTATGGACTGATATCAGCCTAAATATGAATAAATCAGCTCGTGTTAATGTGATTTGGATCTCTGCTTTTCATCTTCCTAAGTGTCAGAGCGGGAGAGAGGGAGTCATTATAGGGATCGGGTGATGAGACCCTCGCAGTTTCACACAAACCTCCTCCCTGTCTTTTGCTTTGGGGGCCCCAGCATGGCATTAAAAATAATGTTTTTTGTTTTCTCCAGTAATTCTGTTGATCACGTGCCGTCAGTCAGCGGGGGTTCAGTGAGAAAGTGCACAGAAGCACTTGTTAAAGCAGGACAGGTTAAACTTACTGTTGTTTAGTCTTCATTTACTAAGAGAGGAAGGCTTCTGCTGAATATTCACAGTGGTTATCAGCCCCTCTCCGTTTCACACAGTCACTCTGGGAGCAGTGACTCCTGCTGTCTTTATTGGCCACTGCTGAATAGTGCAGTATACCCACAGCACAGAGTCCGGTGAGTACTGTAGCAAGTTGGAGACGTCTTAAACAATATGAAAACTCCTATTTTTGTAAGTAATTGCAATGCTCTCATAATTCAACCTGTTAAGCCAGAGAGACCCCGGTACCGGGGCCCTCCCGCAACATCTTGCAGGAAACAGTGTCTGAGGCAGTGGTTGCGTTAGACTTTTTCGTTGTCCGTCATTTTGACGGACAGGTTCGTAACATTTCCGTCATAATCCATTATTACCCGTCATTTTATTTGTCATGTTTTAATGATGAGATGAGACATATGTCATATTTATGTTTGGGTACTGAGCAGCAAATGTTCATTCATTCTTTTTTTTTAATGATTCATACAGAACTTTTAAGGGCATGGAGAAACAAAAAGATGAACAGAGACACCGACCGTGTGGTCACTTTTCATGTCAACACGAACATGAATGATTTATTTGTTCCTGCACTGACAGACAGCAGAGGGGGCAGAGGCCGCTAAAAACACCACGACCATTGTGCCTAAACAGGCAAATATGATGCCATCGTTTTAAATGAGACAATTATAATCAGAATATGAACAAAACATTTACAAGAACAACTCAATTGACCTGCTGTAGCCTGAACGCTGATCTCTGCATCGTCGTGCACCCTCGGACAAATCCGTTACTCATCTTAGCTTCTCTACAGATGTCGCAGAACATTTTGCCACCTTAAACAATTGCTCCCACTGAACCCGGTACTCCCGCTTCAACTCCTTGCCCCTCTGCCGCTGGCTGAACGTTGTCAGTCTTACTGGCTTGTCCTTCATCCTCCACCGCATCAATCCCTCTTTTCACCTCGTTTATCCACACCATCACAATTACTGGGCTTATTAAAAAAGCTTCGTACAATCAGCTGCCGTAACATTTTGCGATTGCTAAAGCCGGTTAAACAACGAGGTCAAAAACAAGACTGGACAATAGCTACTTAATATACACACACTCGCCACCAACTGGACAGGGGTGTGAATGACTAAATAATAGTTACAGACTACAGTAGATCACCCTCAGTCGACCTGGCTACTGAGGATGTAATATAATGTGGGCCGCTGGTGGACATTTTGGCGCTGTTCCAGCTGTTTCAGATTTTTCCGTCATTGTTAGAAAAAATCCGTCATTGACGGAAAATATTCGGTTAACGTGACCTCTGGTCTGAGGGCATCTTAACATGTAATAAACTATGAATGTTGTATATCCATGTAACGGGAAGAAACTCATCTAACTGATCATTTTAATTTATTTTTCAAAAAATAACCACAATGCTGACGCTGAGCCTCTGAATTAGCAATGAACGAAACATGCTAAACAGATTACTGCACCGAAACTCACTCATAAAACCTTATTATTTATCCATTCTGCACATCGTTTCACATCGTGAGTTGACACATAATCGATGGGTACATACATTATCATTCAATGATACGAAACTCGCGACTTTATAAACAAAAACAGACATCAAAACATGTTGCGCTAGGTAGCTAAAAACGCTAACATGGCTTACCTGTGTCGTTGTCTGGTCAAAAGTGGTCTTCAATGGCATTAAAACGATAAAAACGCTGCTGAAGTTAATCCATAGGTTAATCCAATGTGTCTGTGTCCCTTTAAAATGATTACTGATAATCCATTAGCAATAAACCTGCGTTTCCGTTTCTAGATGTCAGAGCGAGAGATAGGTTCACTCTGATGTAAACCTGCATGCGCAAAGCCTTCTTACCATGTGTGTGCGTGGGGAAATTCCCGTTCGATTCTATTGGCTCTAATGGTCAGAAAGAGATGTCAATCACCAAAATCGACCAATGGGTTCCAGAGAAACGGTAAAACCCCCATTTCCACCCAAATCACCTCAGAGGTGGAGTTGTTTTTGCTAAACCTCTCTAAAAAGGTCAAATGTCACTTGTTTTGCATCAATCTTTATACAGAGTACTTATTATATGTTGTACTTTGGATTCCTAAAGCCTTTAGTCTACCTTACCATCATCCAAGAGTAGTTTTCACTATAAGTAAAAAATAGTTTTTGGACGGACACTATAATTTACAGTTTTTTAATATGTTCAATCTGAATTTTCTTTAAAATAAAAAACATCTATATTGATTCTGACTTTTCTACATCCAACTCACAGGTTTATTATTAATGTAACCCTTTTAGAAGGGAAGATATGGTCATTTGTTCTGGGAATGTCATTTTCGAGCCTGAGACCTGAAAAACAGGCTTAACAGGTTAAAACCTAAAATATATATTTATTATACTCCGTGCTCATTTGTAAAGGTATTGCAAAGATGTTGCTCCTTTCCTTATTGAGCTATATTGGAAGGAGAGAGTGGTACACTCTGTAACTTAGGAAGATACCACGTTATTTTGTCTAGGCCAGACATAATAAGCCTAATATCACATAAACTTACATTGGAAGAACAGAGAGGATCTATTAATGGCCAGTATAAACAGAAGGATTATTGCATTATTTTTCAATGGTCACATTGACGACGGTTTTAGGAAAGACTTGAAGAAGTGTGAACGGTTAGATCATCACAGGTTGAAGTCAGATAAAGACTGAGGTTATATTTAATAGAAAAAGAGAACATTGTTTGCATGTGTGTGTGGATGTGCGAGCCTTACTTACTGTATATGATTTTTCTATTTTTAAAGATTTCCTTACTGTGCTGCTCATACACTAACTTAATAATTTCTAAATACAAATTGTATCATCGTGTTTGATGCTAGATCTTTACAAGGCATGCGACTTTTGAGCGATTGATCTCTCTCTTACGCTCCTGTTTCTTGAAATTAAAGTGTTGTTCTGCTCTGAATAATACATTATGGAAATATCGCCAAAATATACTTTACAAAATATACATTTTACAAAATAATTTAAACTGAATTTATGCTGTTGCTGATACAATTGTTATACTTTTTCAAGATTCCATAATTAGTTTGTACATTGTGAATTTATGCAAGCTATTCATTAGAGACTTACCGTACGACGTATGATTACATATGATCACATATTGCAGAAAAAACTAATCTTGGCTCCTATTTACAGAAACATGAAAGCTGCATGTGTGGTAGAAGCTGTTATAAAGAGTGTACACTTTTAAATAAAAAATCAGCCATGCCAGAACGTTTTTGGCCAACACATTCTTACTCCCAACTCGTACTATAGCAGTGGTTCTCAAACTTTTTCATTCCCCACTTTGAACAGGTGGGCCTTTTCAAGCCCCACCTGTTCCTCGCCGCTCCAATCAAATGGTAGGCCGAGCTTAAGATGGTCAAATGTATCGTTCTACAACAGGGGTCTCCAACCTTTTTTAGGATGAGAGCTACTTTCAAAAATAAAACAAGTCGTGAGCTACTTTTACGCCTCATTTTTTGTTTTTTTGCAGTGTATATATTTAGCACATTTTAACATTATGATATGCTGACCTTTAACCTTTGTGTGCTGTTTGGGTCTGTGGGACCCTTTTGCAGTGTTTACTAAAATAACTAGAGCCGGGACTCGATTAAAAAAATTAATCTAATTAATTAGAGGCTTTGTAATTAATTAATCGAAATTAATCGCATTTTTAATCAAATATACATATTTGACCTGAGAACAGTGAGAAGCAATTTTCACATGGATTTTACTCCAAGTGGTCTACAGTCGAGTGCAATCCAGTGAGCTGGTTATTTTCTCAGACGTGGACTTACTTATCCCCGGAAAGATTTGTTTTTAAATGTTGAAGTTAAAAGCATCAACCTGGTGCACTTTGAGCACAAAATGAATGTATGGATACGGCGCTGTATCCTTTTCAGTAATCCAAACATCTTTAGAATATGATCACAACCAATAAAAAATCATTTAAACTTGTTTATTCTTATCTTATGTTACAGTTAGCATTCTTTCTTTCTATGTATGCATATTTTACAAATCACTCTCCTTTTAAACGGTTTTTTATTTTTTACTATCCTATAGTACACATTGGAATGATTTCTTACTTTATTTTTTACAACCAGGCTATATTAAATAGATAAAGGTGTGCTCTCTCTGTGTCTGTCTCTCTCTGTCTGTCTGTCTGTGTCTCACTCGCTCACTCACAGAGGTTGTGTGCTCCTCTGTGGCGATGATGGCTTAAAAAAATAAAATAAACATAGACCTATTTGTAAAGTGGGGGGACACAAACGGGATTTCAAAAAGTGTCACGGTTAAACTCCTTATGAAGTGGTGAGGTGCCGCTCCTCATTGCTTTTCTTCCCGACTGCAACGCTGTTGTGTATGTGTATGTGAGAGCGATTCACATGTGTGTATGAGAGATTTTTACATATGTCTTTAAATGATTTTGGTTTCAGTTGTGTGTGTGTGAGCAGGCTCGGATTGGCCATCGGGAGATTTGGGACTTTTCCCGGTGGGCTGCTGCCTTCGGTGGGCCGCTGGGTCTGGCATAGGTGGGCCGTGGACTTTCACAGTGGCGCTGTGCCGGTACCGCACCCGCCGCCGCAAACACTTGCCCAGGGTTGCCAACTTTGGGTACCTGGCTGGAGTGAGATTTTGGTATCATGGGTTTGATTACACATATGCGCACGAAATGACTGCTATCGTGTCAGTAGCGGGACCTTAGCATATATATACAATATATACAAATACACAATATTGGACACAGACTATAAAGGACACACAGTTTCATTCACTAATGAAATTCATTGTTCATGTTTCCACTGTTTTATTGTGTGCATACATAGGCCTGTCGCGATAAGCAATTAGTTGACTTATCGTACGATAAATAAAAATGAACTCGATATATTGCCATTTACTAGCAGTTTGAAAGAATGTACTTGAATTATTATTATATATTATCATTATGTCAGTGGTCTAAAATGGTCATACAACGGTGCCGACAATATTATCGTTTATTGCAATAATTTCCGGGAAAATGTATCCAACAAAATTAATTATCGTGAGAGGCCTTTACATGAAACACACACACACACAAACAAATCTACAGACTTACTCCAAACTGCCAAACATATTAATTAACTCACTCTCATACTCTTTGACTCTATTTTGGCCTAGAACAATAAGCAGCAAACTTTTACTTTTTATCATTTCTACTGGATCTTAGATCTGCGCATGCGCAATACGGGTCGGCAGTGGCGGCCACGGAGTATTTGTGTTGGGTAATCTATGGTCGGGCTAACCCATACAGTGGTGGGGCTCAAGTCAGTATTTGCAATGTAATTACATACACGCTCCCCTTGACAGTGAAACGCCACGCGTGAGGTTTAGATTATTTCCTCAATCCAAATTGAACTGTATGAAATAAAAAGGCACATTTGTCTTGTAGTAAACAAAAAGGGCGACCTGGAGCCAATCCTGCAATTTACCCACAAGTGAAAGAGTTGACATTCTGAAAAACCCCCAGGAGATTTGTTGAAATACTAACATAAAATACACATTCTGGTACTCTCTTGAGAAGAAAAATAAATACATCTATTACTACACGACATATTTAAAAAAATGAATGCCATTTTAGTTTTGTGTTACTTTGTTCTGAAAGCTGAACCTGCTGCTCCTCACAGAGAGAAGAGGGAAGAGGCTGTGTGAATTACTTTACATTGTGGATAAGGGTGGATAGCCCCCATTGTTCTGTGTGCCAAAATGAAAGACAGCCCACACACCTATCAATCATCACACCGTGGGGTCTTATTTCATTATGTGTTGATTTCTATCAACACATAATGTTGTATCGATGTATATAGAGATGTACTACAGCAAAAGTATTCTCCGTCGGGACTTCCTGCAACAACACAACGCCGTTATCTTGATTCTGATTGGTCAGAAGACATTATCTAAGATGTTCTATATAGAAGACGATCACTTCGTGACAAAAGTTTTCAAAACCGTTTCTTCGGTATTCTTGTTTTGGCGTGAGAATAGTTTGGGCAGCGTGAGAGTGAAAGCGTGTGTCACACGCCAGATGCGTGAGAGTTGGAAACCCTGCACTTGCCGCCGCAAACACCCGCCGCCGCAAACACCCGCCGCCGCAAACACCCGCCGTTGTGAGGCTCCTGCGGGTCCGGCGCAGCAGCGCTGTGAAAGTCCACAGCCGTTGCGAGTCTCCGGCTGTAACAGTCCACTCCCGCCCGCGAGGACCCAGGTTCGATTCCGGCCTGAGTTCCAAAGAATTAATTAAAAACATTTTATTTTTTTTAAATCTCCCATTCATCACGTCCACTCGCGACCCACCTATCACATCTCTGCGCCCCACACTTTGAGAAACGCTGTACTATAGTGATGTTATGCCAGGATCCCTTGGCATCACTATCAAATGCAGTGGGGTGCCCTTTAGCGTCAATCTTCAACTTTCAGGGAGTCCCATTGACTTGCATAGAGCTCCCTGAACGTTGGTAATAGACAAGTTGGGATCGCACACAATTATCCTCGTGTTTATTTATTTGTTTGATTGTATAATGTCTGACTTTTGGAGTCCGTCAGGACCGAGGTTCGGAGCAGCTCATAGTAGTTGCTTTTAGAGAATTTTACACCCGGAAGTAAGTATTCTCTCCGCTTTGCTTGACAACCCCTGTGATTAGTCCTCAAGCTCTGTGATTGGATGTTGGAGTGGCAGTGCGCCAAGGTTACGCCGAGCATCAAACAGCTCTTTGAAATGGAACGAAACCACGGCACACTACCCAAAACAGCATTCAAACGAACTACACATGCTGGCTATTGTGTTTCGCTACATGTTCTATGGCACATCTCTGCTGGGAATTGTAGTTTTAAAAGACGTTTTCATATTTCCCATAATTAGAAGTTGCCAGTATTAAACTATGTTCATTCCTGGAGGTTTAGGGGATAGGAAACACTCAAATGTAAAACATAAATAAATGGGTGAACATTTCTTGTGCCCATAATGGGCAGCATTAATATATACCCACATGCCAGCTAAGGTCAGAAGAGCTTTATTCAACAGCTGGTCTTATGTCTGTGACCCCTGTTGTTAATTGATGAGCCTGAAACATGCACTTGTCAAGGTTCAGAGGCACATTTTGCAAATATGGCAGTAGCCATCGATCAGCTTAAGATAAGATATACTTTATTGATCCCAAGTTGGAACATTTGCGTTACATCAGCATGTGTAACAGTTGTAAATAAGCAGTGGTGTTTATTTGTAAATCATTTAGTATAATCACACAAATGATGTGTTTTATTTAATAATTATGTGTTCTTTATTTATTGAATGTTCAATACCTGACAAGGTCGGAGATAAAAAACATGGATCGCAGGTTCCTCAACAGTGCATTACAAGACATCTATCAATATGTGTGTACCTCCACCATTAAACTGTCATATTCTGCACCTTTCTTATACTATCTACATACATCTGATAAGAGTATAATATATATATGTATAATATCAGTTAAAATAAGTGCTTCAACATAGTTAACATTGCTGGAGAGTTGATTGTCAAGTCCCAAAACAAATGATGCAATATATTAGACAAAGTACTTTGTCAGGCTTAATATTGTGATGTGAATGCGCCTGCATGGGCACTGATTAACTGAACTGAAACAGGTGTGTTAATCAGCGGAGGGACTCACACAGTGGCGGCTGGTGGAAAATATTTTTGGTGGGGCTATGGAAATAGGGACCAAACCATAGGGCGATCCGGGGGGGTTCTCCCACGGAAGACATTTTTGAGAAATTACCCCTTAAATTATCACTTCTGGTGATGTTAGAAGTGTGGGGGGGGGGGGGGGGGGGGGGGGAATTGAGGTTTAACGATATGAGATAATCCATAATCTTCAGTGTGGTTAGCTATGAATCTTCCAAAACTGTGCAACAGTACAGTAGGCCCACACAAACTGCAGAACACTGGTGCTTTGGGAACACTCAAATGATACGAACATTGTGTGTGTGCGTGTGTGTGTGTGTGTGTGTGTGTGTGTGTGTGTG
This sequence comes from Pseudochaenichthys georgianus, assembly GCF_902827115.2. Classification (NCBI taxonomy): domain Eukaryota; kingdom Metazoa; phylum Chordata; class Actinopteri; order Perciformes; family Channichthyidae; genus Pseudochaenichthys; species Pseudochaenichthys georgianus. The sequence continues at coordinate 1,946,624 of NC_047511.1, read as the reverse complement.
TGTGTTAGAGATGTTAAGATTCACCGATTCGCATCGGTGCACCGGCATAAACGTTCAAGATGCGAGTGCACCGGTTGAAAGAGTGCACATCGGCTACAGTTTGGGTTGAACCGGGTTGAACTCGCGATGCATCGATTGCGTAGCGTCTTTGCATCGGTAAAAAACCGATTCATTCATATAAAATCCCCTCATCTTGTCAACGCTCAGCAGAGACGATCTTTGATATTTGCTTCGCCACTACGGAGGCCGAGAGTCTCAGTTATCAACACACACGGAAGTTGAGGAGAAAGAGAAACACAGCGCACCGAAAAATACCTACAAATCAAACGTTTGGCAACACTTCGGATTGTTCAAGAAAGACGGTGTAATAATCCTTTATGCTATATAGTTGACCGCAGGTCATGGAGAGTAATAAGGTATCCGTAGACCTTTGTATGAGGTATCTTTATTACTTAACAGGTCTACAGCCATGATAGATAGATCCGTCCTAGATGCGGGCTTGCATACACACAGTATCACTCCGCAGCCGCACCCCATCAGTAACGTCCTGATGCGCGGCACTATATACTACAGACGGTCAACTTGAAAAATCGCTCGCAAATTGTTAACGATGCCGAGCCGCTTTAAAGTAGGCTACACAAGTAGTATGAGGAACTTAGCGACGCACATAAAGAGGCGACATGGGGTCTGCGGCTGAAAAGAGAAACCTGAAAGTTAAACTGAGTTAAATCACTCAGTGAGGGGTTCTGTCAGAGAGAGTGGTGTTTAGTTTACAGCAGCCTGTGACGGCCAATCACAGTTTAATGTCTTCCTTACTGTAAGCAGTTATGAAATACCTGTTTGTGAAAGGTTATTTGTTTTCTTTATTGTTCATATAGAACCCACTGCTTTCTGCTCACTGGTGAGTTGGATGTTGAATGTTAAGCACATCAGGCAGCTGTTATTTGCACATTGTTAATCATGAGCAATGCATCCTTACATTGTTTAACTGTGAGGTGTTATAACATTGTACTCTGGAGAGCTTTTAAAGGTAAAAAAATAAACGGCATGATGGGATGTGCAGTACCAAATATGTAAAGCATTTTTTTGGTAATGTATGATTTGCTGCATATAAGGAATAAAACAAAAATCCTCTGTCATACCATATTGAAGTATCATTATTTTTGCATCGCATCGTATCGCACCGAATCGCATAATGTTGAATCAAATCGTATCGAACCGTATCGCAACAGGGGTGAATCGTATCGTATCGCATCGCCTGGTGTTTCAAATGTATCGTTAATGTATCGTATCGTGGCAACGTATCGAGATGCGCATCGCATCGGCCTCAGTGATGGAGATGCACATCCCTAGTGTGTGTGTGTGTGTGTGTGTGTGTATGTGTGTGTGTGTGTGTGTGTGTGTGTGTGTGTGTGTGTGTGTGTGTGTGTGTGTGTGTGTGTGTCATGCTTGCCAACCCTCCCGATTTTCACGGGAGACTCCCAAATCAGATTTACTCACGACTGTTAACACTCTGACTTTAATACAGCTACACCATTGTTTGGTTTCCATGGTAACGCGTCTCTTTAGCAGCGTGCGCAACTAAAAGTCTGAGAGGGTGAGGAAGATGAAAACTGAACAAGAATCGACAACTCGACCCTCTGCTCACTCTTTTCCTGTAAAACACAGGTCCAGCCCACACATATGCTCCATGGTGCCACAGGCATTGCCCTTACAACTACAATAAGCATGTAAATGTTAATCTACAGCTCCAGCGATCTACTAGCACCGGAGTCTCCACCTGCAGACGCAGCCATCCTCGACAACTACTGTAGCGTCACCTTGGATATGAGTCTAAACAACTCACAGACACACAGGCCAGGGCGCTGACAGGGCGCCCTTTGAGCATCAGATCTGATGACGCTGATTGGCTGAAATTATGTTTCGGCGGCATAGTTTACAGATAGCAACAGTCAGCTTGTTGGCTGCTGCTGCTCTGCCTGAGGGCTCCTTTCTACCGCCCGGACGAGAGAGGGTAATGATACACGCTGCGGCCAGGCAGGAAACATGTGACTTATCAGTAACTTTAGACATCGTAAAACAATTTTATACGAGATTTTATTGTAGATTATACATTTTACTGATACCAACTATATAATATTTACCTTGTTCATTAAAAATAAAAATAAAATGTTTTTTTTTTTTTAAATATATTTTTTTATTTATTTTTAATGACAATCAAACATGTGGGAAGAGGGGGCCGGCGCCCCTAGCGCCCCTATGTGCCGGTCGCCACTGGACTCACAGCTGGGAAACTGACAGCGGAGAGAGAAAAGGCAGTGGAGAACTGTGAATGGGGGTTGGAGGACTCTACATGTGACTTGGCACTCTTTTAGGAGGGAGGGTGTCGTTCGCAGCGGATAGAGCTGCTGGCGACGAAGACAGCCAGACAGGAAAGACGTTCGAGTGTCAGGATCGGGAGGCCTATTACCTCCTATAGATAGTCAGGGCCAGGGTTTTAGTGAATGCGAGCCGCGATCCCTCCTTACGCACGGCGGTGCCCAAGCAACACGGACACCAGCTGTGACTCAGTTCACGTCGTCCAGCGAAGCCGATCCCCGAAGCGTAGACCCCGGGGGAGGTTACGTATATTCATTTGTATTGTTGTATGTCTGATTTTAGAAGTATTTTACAGTGTATGGAAGGAGAGCAGCAGGGGAGAGGCTACCACGAATTGGAGCTCTCGCCCTAAATTGTTGGTTGGGTCATTGCAGTGTGTGTTCATAATTGCCTAGTTGTGTGCCTCCGGCAGAGGGTGTTTACATGCTGTGTTCTTGGTGTGGTGTGCCGCGTTAAACGCTAGTAAAACTAGCCCTGCTGAAGTGTATTTAAAAGTGGACTCCACAGTCTAGTGGGGGTTTCTGGTGCCCCGTGGGCTTCCTCTTGTTCTCTCCTCTTACCAATTAACTGTTGTGGTTAAAATAAAGGTTGTCCTATATTTTGTACAAAGCTGCCTCTGTATTTATTAGAAGGTTCTGACAAAGTGGTAGTGTTTCCTGCCACACCTGAGCGAATCCAATATATATTACACTGGTGGCTGTGGTGGGATATAACAGGGAAATGTCAGACCCGGAAAATATTCCACCGAGACCTGCAGAGGCAGGTACGAGTCAGCCACACGCTGCCCCTTTGTATAATGGAAATGGCCGGGCTGTGACTCTGCGGCCAATCTTTATGCCTGAAACTTTTACTGGTAACATAACGGGACGACAATGGTCAGATTGGGCTGAGCAGTTTGAAATGGCTGCTGATGTTAATAATTGGCATGAACCATTAAGACAAAAATACATGAGTCTCCTTCTGTCAGGCAGGGCACGTGAAGTTTACAGTGGGTTGTCAGCAACGGCTAAGTTAACTATATATTGTTGAAAGAAGCGATGGGAAGATGTTTGGACCCGTGTGATAGCGACGTCTGGAACAGGGCTACATTCTCTTCACGCCGGAAGTTACATAATGAAACTGTGCTAGAATTTGGCAGCACGCTGCGGCGGTTGGTTGTTAGAGCGTATCCCACGGCAGACCTTAACACACAAGATCTGTTGGCCAAAGACCATTTTGTTGCACAGGTGGGAGGTGGAGATTTGCAAGTTAGCCTTCGCAGCGCCAAGCCTGCTACACTGGATGATGCTATTAATCTTGCAGCCGAACTTGACCTTATCAGAGGCTTAGAGAGTGGTTACACAGCCCCGGATGCTAGAGTGTGTGTGGTTGCGGAGAAATCTGCCAGTGATGAGCAGTGTTGGGCAAGTTACTTCCAAAATGTAATATATTACTTATTACTCTCTTTTGAAAGTAATAAGTTACATTACAATATTACTGTCTTGAAATGTAATGAGTTGCACTACTTTAGTTACTTTCACCAAAATAACCGCAAAATAATGGCTAGGTATTTTAAATGCTAAAATGTGGTTTACTGCAGCTCATTCATTACACATCCAGTGAAGGGCAATGTGGTATAGCATAACAACTGTGTAGGCCAGGCATCCTCAAAGTCCGGACTCCGGTCCGGATCCGGACCGAACCACTCTGGACTCCGAGCAAATTATACTTTTCATGTATTATCTGTATTATCTGTGTTATCTGGGAGACATCGCCACAACGCAACGAGTCAAAATGATCCGCCATGTCCATAGACTGCAAACAGCGCTCTGCATGTCCTGTTCCACTGTCTGTGTGTGTCTGTCAACGCATTGGTCCAACAATCACATTCAGCATCCGGTCAGCATTTTTCCCCAAAAATCTGCGAATCAGAGGCACAGTAGGGCGGGTCTTCGCGGAATGCGGGTGGGAAAAAAAATTCAGAGCGAGAGTTAACAGCTTATCTTGTTCCATCTGTACTGTAGCTAGTAGCCTAGTTTCACCTACCGGGGTGGCAACTGACACCCTAAAAATAGGCCTTGCCACCCCAGCTACCACCCCAGTTGGCAGCTTTGTTTTGAAAGAAAAGTTGTGGCTCATCGGACATTTATGAGAGAAAGTCTCTAATGTCCGAGTGCAAGTGAATGCAGCACAAGATGCATGTCATGTAACCCCTCCCCCGGTCCTGGCGCGAGCGTAGACATATGATTGGCGGCGATTTCATTTTGAACTGGACGGCGCAAAACGAGAAGCATTCGGACCCAAGCACTGAAGGAATGAGGTATTTGTGGTCTACACTGACAGAGAAGAGACTGTCAGTCTGGCTGTACTCAGCATTGAATCAAAACGCACTAAAGCTGTTGATCTTAATACGTTTGTGAGGCGTTTTGCTGAACAAAATGGTAATCGCCACATTCAGCTGTACTGTAATATACATGTCAACTTGATGCTCTGCTCACGGATGAGCATACAAAACTATTAAGATGATGACCTTACGTGTGTAAATATATTTTTTTCTTTGTGGGGGTCTGCCCCCAAAAAACAGTTTTAAGTCCTGAGAAAGTCAAATAAGACGGTGTGTAAAACTACACTGCCCAGCCAAAAGAAAGTAACCACTTTGACCAGTAGGTAAGGGCTTTCCACTGGATAATAACTGCAGTATAAAAGAATGCATGACTGAAGTGATGGAGACCATGTTGAAGGCAAACAAAAAGAGGAAATAACAGGTCAAATCAAGCAAATCCCCCTCTCAGATTCCACAGCAACCAGAAGAACATAAATACTGGCTGGTGATTTGATTAATCAGCTTTGTGATGGAATAGAAAATGCACAGTGCATTTCCTGAGCTGTGGATGCGTCCACTGACACCACTGACAATGCTCAGTTGCTGGTGTTTGTGAGATTTTATGATGAGGCAAAGGGGGAGTTTGTTGAAGATGTGTTGGGCCTGACGAACCTCAGTGGACACCAGAGATGGGGTCATTACTAAAAAAATGTAATATATTACATATTACTTTAAAAAAAAGTAATATATGACACTACTTCGTTACTCGCTACATAAAGTAACTCGTTACTTTACTCGCCGAGCACGTACGAACTGCGCATGCGTGAGTGGCAATAACTCTCCTTACCAGCAGGCGGCGGTAGTGTGTATTCGTCATTCAAAACAGGCAACAACCGGAAGACAGAGAAGAAGAACAGACGTGATATAAACAAACAACAAATAGCTTCACCTTAGCATGTTAGCAGACTGAAAACTCATCTCTTTCGACTCCACTTCGAGCGATAGAACTATTAACAAAGCAAGTATATACTAATAAAGGACTGGCTTATCTAAAGCCAGTTGAGTATCACTTGAAATGTTTTTGCTCTATGAAACCTGCTGTACTTATATGATTTTGTTTTCTTCAAGTTTGTATTTTGTTGGTCAAACGCACTTATTGTAAGTCCCTTTGGATAAAAGCGTCAGCTAAATGCAATGTAATGTGTTATTTGCAGGTGTTTGACATGGTGTTTACAGCAGTGGATAACAGCTTCTGGCCTGGACACAGTTTGCACCTCACCGTCACATTCCTGTCTATTCTTCGGACAAACTCAAAATAATGGGCATACCTCCACCCCTCGAAAGTTATCGCTGACTCTGCCATGTTTATGCAGCACTGCACGTGGAGATGTGGACTCGCAAGTCGCACAGATTACGTACATATAAACCTGCGGCGGAAACCCCTCTTGTCTGTCAGTGTGATTATGACTGATTTTTAGTAAGTAACGAAGTAACGCGTGTCGGGGCAATGTTAGTAACTGTAGTGTGATTACTGAATTATAAAAGTAGCATGTTACACTACTCCATTACTGACTCCATTACTGACTGAAAGTAATATTATTACAGTAACGCGTTACACCCAACTCTGGTTGGGCTGCACATAACTGGCACATAACTGGTGCGCATGCGCACCCCCCGCCAAAAAAGGAGCACCGGATAATTTGAAAAAAAGCGCATTTGCGCACCAACAATGAGACGCCGACATTTTCGTTTTTAATGTCATCAGCAAGGATATTAACGGCCACCAAAGTAAAATTCGCGAGCCATTTAGGTTTAATTTTTTGAATCCGTCCGCGAGCACGACGGCATCTGCGATCCCTCGCTCTACCCCTCACTATCGTGTGAAGGGTCTGCTTTATGCGCTCCGCACAGTAACCCTGCTGCGAGGCATACAGTGAACAGCGAACAGTTCATGAGCGTGCTCACTAGCGCACCTCTCCCCCCCATTCATAAAGTCAAGTAACCCTCAAAAGGTCCGGTTTATTTAATTTTAAGAATGCACACCAAGCAACATCTCCAGGTGCTCCTTTGAGAACCAGGGCAAAAAAGTGATGTGCACCCCTGTTTATGAAGCAATAATGGGAATGCTGAATGAAAGAGGGTGCAGCTGCCTTTATTCATAACTGTGCAGCTCTTACACTGCGACTCTGAGGGGCCAAGCACAGACACAATAACAATGAAAACTGCTGCATAAAGATTATTTTTGTTTTTGCAACCTCGTGTTATGAATCTTGTTGCAATTGTTTGAATGACCGTAATAAACGGACCTTTGTCTGATTGAAAAAAAAATGTGGACCTTAAGATTTGTATTTGAGTACCCCTGCCCTATTATGCACTCTTAATATTTGTATGTTTTCATCAAATATAACATATTCAACAAAAATTAGCAACACAACCTTACCTGCATTGCAATGACTCTAAACGTGTAATAACGTGCTTTAACGTGGTGCGGGTTAAAAAACGGTCAAGTGTACAATGTTAACACAATAAGAAATGGTAGACATATTAGTACTCTTAGTGCCAAGTTGTCTCAGACAATCTGTTTTCCTAATGTGGGACAGTTCTGTGCAAAATGTGGGACACTGAAAAGTCTATATTAAAAAGCCTCAGTCACCTTCATTCATGTAATAAAAAAATCTCAGGCCAGTAACACTCAAAGCTACAGTAAATGTGCAATACCATGCTATGTTACTATTTATAATGTTATTGTTGTTGCAACAGAAGATGTTTTTATTTAAATTGAAGTTAAATGCATCAATCTGGTGCACTGAGGGCAACATTAGTAGATTTGTGGATATAGCTCTCACCACTCATATGAAACAGAACTGTTCTTACAATGTGTGTTGGAAGGTATTCAATTACTATGCATATTTTATTGTGTAAACACACAGCTGATCACCTGAGAGCTGCCGTTTCATTCAGAGCGTTTAAAAAAAACGACGGTCTGATTTCAACAACTCAATGTGTGATTATTATAGCAGTAATATTAGACACTAATACAACTATTAACACTGTACATATTATTGTTTGCCCATGGGATTAGGGTGATCGGTAGTGAGAGCCGCTGCATTTTCCTCCGGTCGGATGTGACATAAAAACAAAGCGATTATTGTTGTAAACTCATGTGGATTACATTTAGTGCATTCATTTCAACTCGCGAACATATGATACATTAAATGAATGCGAGGATGACGATCGAACATCGTTTGTTTGACCCTGGATGCATTTCCTGATCCAAAAATATAGCGATGGTTTTGTACTTACGCGGCGTAAGTAGTGCTGTAGCGTCGACTTCAACATATCGTCGACGACATATTTCCGCGTCGACGCGTCGCTACACACACGTGGGTGTGTAAACAAAGCAACAAGCAGTTTGAATCGCACTTCAAACACAATGGAGACTGAAACGGCTACCACCTCCTCCTCACAGGATTGCGCACGAAGCCCTCAAACGAAAACATCTCGCCCTAGGTCTTCAAAAGCATGGGAATATTTTAAAGTTAGTCCAAAACGCAAAGATATTGTCATTTGCAGTCTTTGCCAAATGGAGTTGGCATATCACACAAGCACAACGGCTATGTTGGAACATTTAAAGCGGCAGCTAGCTGTGGTGGCTACCATTAGCAGCTAGCATTTGTTCTCCGATTTTTACATAAAAATGGAATTATGGATTATAAATTCAATCATTTTTTTATACATAGACGTTAAAAACCTATGGATTAACCGATTCAGCCGCGTTTTTTCTCATTTTAATGCCATTGAAATGTCTTTTGATCAGATTGACAGCTACGGTGGTGAGACGATCTCCCTATAAGGTCTGTAAAGGTACGTGTTGTGATGACTGTATTTGCTTCCCCTGTCGCGAGTCCGGATCACTCAGTGATGATACTATATACCTACATAATCTGTGGAGTCTCAGCTTTAATCGGATATCTTGTATGTGCAGCTACGATAAGTAATAAGGGTACTTTTTCTTGAGTTCTGTGCCATTGTCCGTTAGCATTTTTAGCTCATGGGTCATTTAGATGCTTCTTATGAGACTTGTGTTTTGTTTTGGTAAACATGGTTTGTATCGTCAATTAGCTGAGATTATTTCCGTTAATCTGGTATAACGCATTAATAGGTTCTTAAATATTAAGATCCCCTGAGACACAGTATCGTGAACATTTTTTTTTTACATTACGTTTTTTTTTACATTACGTTTTTTATGAATTGAACAACAGAAAAATAATCGTTAGATTAGTCGACTAATCGATCAAATAATCGCCCGATTAATCGTTTTCGAAATAATCGTTTCCCCCCAGCACTAGGCGTAAGTTACGCCAACGTGAATTAAACATTATTTTGTTAAATAAAAACATGGTGATGTTTAGTAAATGATTACATGTCTCTTACTTAAGCACAGAATATGATCCTATCCGTGACATATATGGATCTTAACAAATATCCGCTATATCAGATACCTGTAGATCAGCTGTTTATTTCACATGAGTTTCAGTGTGGCAGCTTTTCACGGCCCCCCTGGTGGATCCATGATCCATTGCAGCTGGTTTCATTATAATTAAATGTATTTATCAAGGGGGCGTTTCAAGGCCTGCGGGGGGGTTTTCCTTTTGAGCAGGGGCCCACCCCGTGCCGATCACGGACCCGCACGGGTAGGCGTCTGAAACGAAGTTGCTACATCTGTAACTGATCATTTTAATTATTTTTTCCAAAAAAAAACCACAATGCTAACGCTGAGCCTCTGAATTAGCAACGAGCGAAAAATGCTAACAGATGACTGCACCGAAATTCACTCACAAAACCTGATTATTTATCTTTGATGCACATCTCAACCCATCGTTTCACATTGTGAGGTGACACATAATTGAAGGGTACCCTCATTATCACTCAATTATACGAAATCCAGTGCTGGGCTAGTTACTTTTAAAAAGTAACTAGTAATAGTTATATAACTAGTTACTTTATTAGTTACTAAATTATAAAAGTAACTAGTAACAAGTTACTTTACTTAACAATACAAATACAAGTGTTTGTGTTGTTCTGTGGCACAGTAAGAGAAAACACAACTCCCCATCATTGTAGCAATTATCATTATGAAATGTAGTGGAACAATAAAACACAAGATATGTGCTGTGCAGCGCTGCTGCTGCTCTCGCTGATACTTGCATCTGCCATTGTGTCTGTGTGTGCTGGTGGTGGGCGTTGCCGTGTGTTAGCAAGTGTTTGTGTGTCTGTGTATTTTCCCCATAAGGCAAGACTCGCCCAACTCCGTCTCTGATTGGCTTACCCTAAATGTTACCCCGCGTTAACCAATCATCACTCCTCTCTGGTCACTTTCACTTTTCCATGGTACTGTGAGAGGACATCGCTGTATTCGCCTGTAAGTTACATCCGATTCGGTTCAGTTGGATCACATAATGTAACGCAGTACCCATTTAAATCACAGTAACTATAACGGCGTTACTGAATGGGAATAGGTAACTAGTAACGTTATTAGTTACCGCAAAAAGTAGTTCGTCTGTAACGTGTTAGTCCCAACACTGATGAAATTGCGACATTATAAACAAAAACAGACATCAAATCATGTGGCGCTCGGTAGCTAAAAATGCTAACATGGCTCACCTGTGTCGTAGTCTGGTCAAAAGTGGTCTTCAATGGCATTAAAATGATAAAAACGCTGCTGAAATTAATCCATAGGTTAATCAAATGTGTCTGTCCTTTTTGAAATTATTTCTGATAATTCATGAGCAATAAACCTGCTTTTCCGTTTCCAGATGTCAGAGCTAGAGATAGCTTCAGTCTCATGCAAAACTGTGTGTGCAAATCCCACACCTTTTTGTTTTAGACTGTGTGTGAGTGGGGATCATTCCCCTTCGATTCTATTGGCTCTAATGGTCAGAAAGAGATGTCAATCAGCAAAATTGACCAATGGGTTCCAGAGAAACGGTAAAACGGGCCATGTCCACCCAAATCACCTCAGAGGTGGAATTTTTTTTGCTAAACCTCTCTAAAAAGGTCAAATGTCACTTGTTTTGCATCAATCTTTATACAGAGTACTCATTATATGTTGTACTTTGGATTCCTAAAGCTTTTAGTCTCCCTTACCATCATCCAAGGGTAGTTTTCACTATAAGTAACCAATTATTTTTGGACGGACACTCTAATTTACAGTTGATTTTTTGAATTTACATGTTCAATCTGAATTTTCTTTAAAATAAAAAACATCTATATTGTTCTGACTATTCTACATCCAACTCACAGGTTTATCATTACTTTGAGAAAAAAGATTATTAATTTAACCCTTTTAGAAGATATGGTCATTTGTTCTGGGAATGTCATTTTCGAGCCTGAGACCTGAAAAACAGGCTCAGGGCTAAACTGGTTAATAAAAAATATATTATCAAGCATAATATTAAAATGAACTCTTATTTTGAAAATACAGCTTTCTGTGTTCGAATGAGCTGTTTCGACCCTCGGTCCTGACGGACTCAAAGTCTGACATTATACAATCAAACAAATAAAAAAACACAAGGTTGTTATTGTTGAGTAAATAACAGTGTGGTTTAGAAAATAATACAAAATTAGAAGGAAAAAACGATGAAACAACACAGATTTCAGTTTTCTGAGCCCCTACTCTCCCCATAACTGACGGCAACAGAAGTCAGACATTATACAATTAAAATAAAGAAGTAAAAACAATAACTGTGGCTTGATATTGAGTAAGAAAAAGTTTGATAAACGCTGTGAGAATGGATCTGCGGAGAGCATTTCGCCGCGATCCCAACTTGTCTATTACCAACGCTCAGGGAGTTCTATGCAAGTCAATGGGACGCCCTGATGGTTTAACATTTACGGTAAAGGGCCCCCCACTGCGTTTGATAGTGACGCCAAGGGATCCTGATGCCACGTCACTATAGTAGGAGTTGGGAGTGAGAATGTGTTGTTTTGGCCGCTGGATCTCAACATTTAAATTAAATTTGGCGGCGTTACAAGTTCTTAGTGTTCTGGAGATAGCCAGGAAAGGCTGGATGAATAGATCCAGAGTATATTTTACCTTCAGTGGAAGTGACAAGAAAATGAGTGCTGAGACTCTTTCGCTCCACCCTAACTGGACTCCATGGACCCAGACTTCCTGGATGATGAGTGCTGGACTGATTCATTTGACGTCTAATTGGTGAGGATGGTGGAGGTCTGGCTGTTTGGTGGGGTGTGTTGGTGGGGTGTTGTCAGACTGCCCAAACAGTGCCTGGAGCACCCTGCTCAACCACAGCTTACCCCACCTCTGTGAGACCCCCACCAGGTCCCACAGGGAGGCTTCTACTGGTGGAAATCAGCGGAGATGGAGCTTTCAGGGGACACCATGTGAACTGCAGAGCTCCTGTGGTTTTAAACAGAGTGAGTGCCCCCGGCTCAATGACTGTCTATGGAACGTGGAGGAGCCATAATTGAATGTGACACAAGCAAGCTGTGAGCACTTGGCTGTGGCAGCGCCTCTCGCAGTCAGAACGTAGCGCTGGCAGCTATCTGCTGCAATGTGCAGCACACCAACAACATGCTTGTGCAACGAAATTGGTGGAAACATCATTAAAGCAGCACTAAGCTTTTTTATGTGAAAACACCTGTCCTATCAACATTTGAGAATAAATGAAACAGCAACAGAGAAGAAAAGCTGCTCTACCCAGATTAAAACTGTGACTGGTCCCATCTGAGTTTACTGATTAGATTATATTTCTGGGTAATGAAGTTTAAAAATGGTTTTGGATGTTGTCATTTGGAACTCCAACTTATCAATTTAGTCACAGACAAATGTGAACAGAGGAAAGTTTATTTTAATACACACATGTTCAACTTTTTTATTTTTACTTTCAACACATACTCAACACTATCATCTTATACTGAGTGACATTTAAAGGCATTCATCACAATGAGGCAATAATTGGCTATCTGTATGACAACACAGAAGAAAGAACAGAAGACATGATTTCATTTTCTTGCCACAGGCAATAACAAAAGCAAAGCTGCTAGCCAAGCATGTTTTTATTTTTGCTTTCCTTTTCTTTTGAGAGGAAGGGAGATTCAGTAGCAGTACTCTGTTGGAATAGGTATTATTTTATTTGCAGAGACAACAATATTGATTGTGAAAAAACACACAACATGTACTTAGCAATCGTATTAAATAGGTTCTTCTTGCAGTGTCTAAAGTCCTCTGTCTGTGTCTATACCGGATGCATTCAGGCACACAACTGTGTGCAGGTCAGATGCATTCTGGTCAGAGCCCAATACACATGCATACATAAAATGGTGGTAGATATGGAGTCAGATTTGGGTCAATATTCTAGCACGCAAAACAAGCTACTCACGAGCGGAAAATGTGCTTTTACACGCGCATGAAATGACGCTCGCGCGCAGATTAAACCCCCGAGCGAGCGCATGGCCGCTCGCGAGAGAGACAGCCCTCTTGCTCACTCGCGGGAGTGTCAGCCTCACTCACCCGCGGAGTCCGTACACTTTACGAATACAATAGTTTTTTATGGACAACTTTACCATTCAATCTCGTCCAACTGATCTTGCAGCTGTCACTCCTCTGCTCTTGGTAGTTCAGGCATTTATCAAACCTGGCAGCTGTCAATCAGAGTCCAGTGGCTCCGCCCCAAAGTGTCAGAAACTTTTCACGCACGTAGACAGACTCCGCGAGCGAGTGAGGCTGACACTCCCGCGAGCAAGCAAGAGGGTGGTCTCTCTCGCGAGCGAGCGCATAGCCGCTCGCGGGGGTTTAATCTGCTCGCGAGGGTCATTTCATGCGCGTGTAAAAGCACATTTCCCGCTCGTGAGTAGCTTGTTTTGCGCGCTAGAATATTGACCCAAATCTGACTCCATAGTAGACTTGAAGTGTAAATATATGTTTCAGGCTGCGGCTACACCCAAATCAAACAGAAGTGAGTCTTTTGAGTTGTCATCCCTAAATAATGAAAGATTGGTAAATGGACTGCATTAAAGTTATTTTCCAGTCTTTACGACTCCTCAGTCTTTTACGAATGAAAGTCAGCATTCACCCGTTTACACACATTCATCGAAGACAGAGGCTGCCATTCAAGGTTCCATCTGCATACATAATTATTACGTTCCTTTTGAATATAAATAACTCACTTTCTCAATGAAGAACGTTGCATAATCCAAAGCATGATGGGAGCCCTGGTGACCTTTTTTTCACCAATAGGGGGAAAGAAAAAAACCAATAGGAGTGAAACATTCTTTAAAATTAGTTTCATTTTTGAGAGAACTTGCCTGTTTCCAGCATTTTTTAAACAATATCTATCTTTAATAAACACATGTATGTTTTAAAGCTTTTTAAAGACATAAAAAATGCATCACAATTTAGAAAGAGAATAAATAACAACACTTTTTTGACACGGCTATGATCAACCCACCATCCTGTACTGGTACAAAATAGATAATTGGAAATCCTTTAAATTGTGGCGTAATGGAAATGTTGTTTTACTGGTGATTTAAAGCCTCATATGAAACTCTTGAATGAGAACAACTGCTGGAAGTAACAAAGAGTTTGTGTGTGTGTGTGTGTGTGTGTGTGTGTGTGTGTGTGTGTGTGTGTGTGTGTGTGTGTGTGTGTGTGTGTGTGTGTGTGTGTGTGTGTGTGTGTGTGTGTGTGTGTGTGTGTGTGTGTGTGTGTGTGTGTGTGTGTGTGTGTGTGTGTGTGTGTGTGTGTGTGTGTGTGTGTGTGTGTGTGTGTGTGTGTAGCCGGTGTCTGTCTGACAGCCGTGTGATGAGTTGAGCTCTGCATTGAGCCTGTCTAAGCTCAGTGACTGGGCTCCCTCTCTATCCCAATAAGCTGCCCTGGGTCTGCGGGGCTGATCCTGAGTCCCCCCCCCCAACCCTATACCTTTGACTGAACCAGTCACAGAATACCAATGACTCAGTGTCCCTCACTGTTCACCGTTCCCTGCCATCTATGCATATGTAATGCTCGGTCCCCTGATCTGAATTGCGCCAGCGTTTTTAGAATGCCCTCTCTCACTTGTGTGGGACAGAGTTTAACCAGTGTGTGCTTCTGAACACTGTCAATAATATTCAACAGATAAATACCTGTTTAATACAACCTCAGTCTTATTTTCATAGTTCTGGACATCCATTATTTCCGATATAGAATGATTTTACTTTCAGTTTAAGGAAAGAGGACAGGTGAATAAGAGGAAGTCAGATATGTAATTCTATTTTATTTCAAGGGTATATCTATATTTCATGTAAATATTGCTATATTTTAATGTTTTCTTAAAATAGTATATTACAATTGGGGTTTTTTTCGGGTCTTTTTCTTACAATTTATTTTTCTTTAACTGTATTTATGTATGCACCATGTTTACCAAGGACAATCCCTTGTATGTGTAAACCTTCTATACATATATATAAATATATATATATATATTGTATATAACCTTCTCTGCTATAAACCTGTTTCTGATTCTGATTCTCATGGGGCAGGAACACAAGCAAGGCCCTCATATCAGGCAGGGTGGAAACAAGCTGCATTGTTAAAATAAAGGCAAACCAAGTCATTACCCATGCCGGACTCCTGGTTCAACATTGACCTCCCAAACTTGTTAAAACACAGTTTTACGAAGTAATGAGGGATTGCAAATTGCATTACACATGCGGTAGGATAGACAGGAGAGAGATACAGAGAAGGCCTGAGGATTGCATTTAAATGGCTGTGGCTGCAGCACAGACTCAGCCTGAGAACACCCGCTGTACCAGGGATCTCAGTCAGCTGCACAACCCTTCTCTTGCGCTTCGGGTCAAAAGTGACCGAATTACTTTTGTTTTAATCATACATATTGTGTTTTTCATCCAATTGCCTCAATACCTTATGTTATCCTCTACACTAGGCCTCTGAACATATACACTTGATGATCACCACTTGCATTGCATTTTGAGTGATGTATTCAACAGTGAAACACCCATGATGTTTTCGGTCAGAATTGACCGTTTTCGGTCAGAATTGACCGCCATAGAAAATGAATGGGTTTGAGTGTATTATGTTAATCCTGCAGATGGAAAACATCTCCACACACACACACACACACACACACACACACACACACACACACACACACACACACACACACACACACACACACACACACACACACACACACACACACACACACACACACACACACACACACACACACACACACACACACACACACACACACACACACACACACACACACACACACACACACACACACACACACACACACACACACACAACTTCAGGGGACATTGACTTACATGCATTTCCTGGAGACTTATCCTAACCTTAACCATAACCAACACATGCCTAACCCTAACCCTTACCCTAATCCTAACCAAGTCTTCACCCTAAAATTAATGATTCCCCTCATGGCGACCTCCAATTTGTCCCCGGGAGGCGAGTCCCCACACGTGACTGTGTAAACAGATTTAGGTCCCCACAAGTAGTAATGCTAGGCCACACATACACACACAAGTTATGGGAACCTCTCCCTTTCTCACGCTGTATGATACAATGTATCATACCTTCTCACAGGTGCAAGCTCTGTGCCCCTTGAGAAACACAAACCTCTCACTTTCTCGCGCTAAATGCGCCTCACTTACTGGCTCTCAAGCAGTTATATGTGTGCCTTGCTCACATTTGACTCATTGACACAATGAGCAGGTGACCGATTAGGTGATGTTCTGTACGAGAGGCTCTGGACACATTTTTTGAACAAGATGAAGAAGAGATTGAACCAGATGAAGAGGAGATAGAGGAAGATGTCTCAGAAATGGAAGACAACAGCGATCCAGACTGAGCCTACAACAGACCAGGAAGAGGCCCCTGAGGGAGAGGAGGGAAAGGCCCCTGAGGGAAAGGAGTGTGAGGTGACATGTGACATTCCACAATTTTGCATTGCCAACTATGTGCGTGAACACACGTGAGCACACACACACACACACACATTAGATATGTTCTGTTATGGTATATTTCTCTTTCAGTAAATGTTCATTGAGGAAAACAGTATCAGTGTCTTATTTTATATTCATCACAGTGAATGCTGAACTTGATGGGCCCACCGGTGGGTCCGGACCATGGCATGAAACACTGGCTTGCTTGTATCAAATCAATACATACCATACATCATTGGAACGGGAAGAATATCAGCTACAACACTAACTAAAGCATTTCCAGCTCCAGTAAACACAGCCTACATGGCAAGCATTTTTATAATATACAGTAATGTAAAATAAGCACTATCTTTGAAATTACTGCAAAAAATAATATGAAATTCACCCCTGGTGTCATTCTGTCTGTCACCCCTTGATTCTACTTGCTTTGACTGTTCAAATGAGATGTCAACCATCAAAATTGGATAAGGGGTTCCAGAGATATAACTGTTCAATTTTGACCAAAAATAGCATGGGAAGGGGGGTGTGACCTAACGCAAGAGAAGGGTTAACACCACTGTGTGATAACAAGTTTAGGAAAATTGGTTAGCAACAGAAGTCACGATAGCTCGAAATTATGAAAACATCGCTCAAAATGTATTTTTGTTTTATAAACAAAATCGTAACTTCTTAAATTAAAACTTGAAACTACCTTAAAGAGGAATAATAATAATGACATTACATAACATCCACTTTAAAATCAGTTCATCCACAGAGCATGTCACAGGACAGGGAGAGTGCACATTAATAAAGCTATACAAATCAAGAAGATAGCGACAGGTTAAGGCAGTGCAGGTGATTGTTTAATGTTGACAGAGCTGATTCCTCACTAACCTTGCTTTTAAATGAGTTTTAAGTAAACTGTTTGTGTTTTTTGTTGCTGGGCTTGAGTTCCATAGTGTGCAGCTTTATCAGAAAATGCTTTTCTTGAGCGGAATAATGCAGTCTCCTCTTGTTGTCATCCTAACTCCAATACGTTGGAGATGAGAACAACAGCGACATGTCTTGTGTCCGAGACTTAAGAACTGTTAAGCCCTGAGAAAAAAAGAAGAAAACCTCTGGGGTAATTTGTGTGTATTTGGCATATCTCTGAAACCCATTGGTCGATTTCACCTCCTTTTAACCGTTAGAGCCAATAGAATCGAGGGGGAGTTCCTAAATCCACCTACACGTTACCATTGAGTAGTGAGAGTGATGCGCACGCAGTTTGCCCAAACCGAAAGCTACGTTACGCTCTGAAAACTGAAAACTAGGCTTATTGTCATAAATATGATGATGGATTATCAGCAATCATTTCAAAGTGACACAAAGACATTGGATTAACCTTCAGCAGCGTTTATATTCATTTTAAGGCCATTGAACACAACTTTTGATCAGAAAACAGCAAAGGTAAGACGTATTTGCCGTTTTGGCCACGTAAAGTGAAGTTGTGTGTTGTCTTTGCTGCGGTAAGTTTGGGTCGCACAGTGATGATATTTATACCATTGGAATCTGTGGAATCTCAGCTTTCATATCATATCTTGTTTGTGCAGATCAGATGAAGTATAAAATATTGCTACCGTGAGTTATATGCTAAGTGCGTTAGCACTCTTTCGCTTAGTGCTAATTCAGAGGCTTGACGTTAGACTTGTGTTTTTGTTTCGGTAAACAAAATTCATATTTTCAGTTAGCTGAGTTTCTTCCCGTTAAGTGGGTATGACACATTCACAGTTTGTTAAATGTTATGAAGCCCTCAGACGCTGTTTCTTACAAGATGGGCTTAACAGGTTAAAGGTCTCCTATTATACTATGTTTAGGCATATTATAGGTCTCAGATATATACAAATATATAAGAAACATGTCTATGAAGTGTTTTGCTCAAAATAACAAACAGTTCACCCATTCTACCCATGCCTCATACCCCTCTATTTCAGCTCTGTTTCTGATTCCTGAAACAGTATGGAGCTCAAATGCTTCTCTTCTTGCGGGTTTACCACAAGGTGAGTACCTTTGTATATCCTGTTTTTTACACATACTCTCTCCAGTAAAGGGTCAGCTCTGAGTGTTAGCGATGCTTGCTAATGTAAACAAAGACCATATGTGACCCGCTCGAAATCAATCGGAAGTCGCAACGGCTCAAAATAAACATGGATTCGCGTAAAAAAATAGTTTTTCGGGGTTCGGGTGTTTTGTTTGATTTTAAATAAACACAGTCTTGGCTTTCAGAATATGAAACTTTTATTTCCAAAATCACACGATAAATACATGTTTGAAGCTTGTAAAGGGAAGATGACAGGCACCTCTCACTCGCCACTCTGCTGTTCTGCAGCGCCGCCCCACCTCCCTCCGGCTGAAATTATGAATGTAAGCGTATAGTAATCATAGATAACACGGCAGGGTCCGTTACAGTTTGTTTTCATCTGGTTTCAATTAAACAAAGTCTTGGCTTTCAGAATATTAAACTTGTTTCGGCAAATTCAGATGATAAATACAACGTTGAAGCTTGTAACGGCATAATTACAAGTGGAGAACGGAGTAACTTAACGTCACAGCAGGCATAACAACAGCCGGTGTTTCTTGTGAGTGTTTTCCCCGGGAAACAAACACAATACACACAAACGCAAAAATACACAAACGCACACACACGTATACACACACACACACTTGTGAGCTTCCCCCAGACCAGTAATCCAAACGAAAATATCTTCCCTCCGTACTACTTTGATCATTTGCTCTGCTAATAATCAATCAGATCGATGGATTCCAGAGAAGAGAAAACTTTGAAGGCCTTTTTCTCAAAATTATGACTCGGTGACAGTCATTATGTGACATATGTTGCTTAATATTTGGAGAACAAAAACAATCCTGATATCATTAGAAAGCTAGGAATCTCCTCTTTCCAACAGTGTATACAGCTCAAAATGTGTCTTCGGGTCAATGCGACTGATTTCGATGGAGCAGGTCACATATTACTTCCAAAACACATCGCGCATTGTTGCTGATAGCAACGTTTCTGATAGGGTCATGGGTGTAAAGCCAGCCCACATTTACTATATTACGCCATATCGGCAGCAAATCTGGATCAGCTCGGTTGTACCCCAGTTTTTAGAGATGTGGATACGGAGGAAAAGAGAGAGGGTTTTCTTTTCTGACAGTTTTCGAGTTCCTTTACACACCGGGGACACATATTTATGTATAAAAGACATACAAAAGTGAATTCTGCATCATAGGAGACCTTTAGTTCAGAGCAGGATTAAGGTTAGCCTCGCTTAGCATAGAGAAAACAGTGAAAAGAAAGTCTACCAACTCCTCTAAAGCTAACTTATATAAATGTTGTAACTCATTAGTTGAATCCGCTCACAAACATACATTTGTGGTTTTATAGAAAAGTATTGCTGGAAATATCTATTGTCAGAAAGCTTGTCACATTGACACACAGTGTGCACAGCTTCCTTTTACTTGTGGTCAAAGTGGAGCTGCTGGGTTGTTCCATTGTGTTCGTATAGTAACGTAGGCCAGTGTTTCTCAAACCTTTTCATACCAAGGACCACTTAACCAATAAAAAAAACTCTCGCGGACCACCTAACTAAAATAATAGGCCTGCTTGCCACTCCAACAGTATATAACAAATTACAGCCTAATAATGACAGCTTAACCTTCTCATTATCGCCTCGTTCACACATTAAATCAACAATACAAATACAACTACAGATTAATAATAATTTGTTCAAATGAGATTAAAAATGCTCACAGGTTTTACACCTCTTATGAAATGTAGACTACATTTATTACGGAGTTTATGTCCGAGCCAACAGACTCACAGATCGTTTGGCTACTGAGAGATATGCAAAATACACTGCTATGACACAAACCTCCGCTGTCGATTTTCAAAGCAAAATACAGTAAAACTATGGTCGCAGGCCCAAGTTTAACTCTCTGAGGTCTAAGCCCTTTTTTCACATGTTAGGCTCGTATGGGCTTTTTTTGTAAAAATTATATTAAAGCATGAACCTTGGTGACCATTGGGCTGGCCTGCATGGTCTGCCTACAAAACTAAAATAAAAAAAGTTTTTTCAGCCCCAACATCCATCCATCCATCTTCTCCCGCTTATCCGTGGTCGGGTCGCGGGGGTAGCAGTTCCAGCAGAGAGCCCCAAACTTTCTTTTCCCTGGCGACATCAACCAGCTCTGACTGGGGGATCCCAAGGCGCTCCCAGGCCAGCGAAGAGATATAATCCCTCCACCTGGTCCTAGGTCAGCCCCAACAACAGCCTCTAAATCTGCTTCCAGCATGAATACATGTTCATAAAAGACATCCATTGTTTGTTTTATACGCTTCATGAAATAAAAAATCGTTTTTCTATAACAGATTACAAATCGCCTGAAAATTGTAAAAACAAGTGGCAACATGTGTGACAAAGATATTGCGCTGGGCTATATCATGAAACTTAAGCTTGTTTCATTGTGGAGATATTCCTGTGAGAGTGCGGAAAACTTAAATATATAAATGTATTTCAAATGTGACATTTTACCAATATACTCACGGACCACTAGGGGGCGCTCACGGACCACTAGGGGGCGCTCACGGACCACCAGTGGTCCGCGGACCACACTTTGAGAAGCACTGACCTAGGCTATACAAAATGTTGCCTTATTCCTTTAACCTCTTAAGCCCGATTGCCCCAAAACGCAACAATATTGCACGGAACTGTGTCTCAGGGCTTCTTAACATTTAACAACCTACTAATGTGTCATACCCACTTAACGGTGTTAGAAATTAAAATCAATGTTTTAATGGCATAAAGTACCTTAAACATACTGTCAGTTTAAATGCTGTTTCATACTGAAAAACCAGAAGTTCTTGTGCACCACCAGTTGTTAAGCTTTTATTCTGAAAATCCTTCATCTCCGGTTAGCATTTAGCATGAGGCTAAAATACCATTTACTATAGAGGTGAATTTAGCAGCGACATGATATGATGTTGCACAGCGAAACCTACTGATTTCAACAATACAACTATAGACGTCGAGATATTATTATTGTTGAATATTAAATGAAGGTACGGTTTATTTGAGTACGTTATTGTTTACAGATGTGGGTAGCATGTGACAACATCCAGAACGACCGGAAACCAAACTGCCGTGGAGTATTTCCTGTATTTTTGGAGTTTTGATTACAGCGTGTTAAATGAAAAGTCATGAAAGAGTTAAGGAGGAGAAAAGGCGTGTTTAGATATATATTGAATGTACAATGTCTGTATCCTCTGATATGCGTAACAACGGACATTAAAACTTGGAGAGGAGCCAGCAGAGGATATATAAACAGCGGGACCAGAGGGGTTCGGTCTCTTTTCTCTGCTAGCGAGAGCCGGACGACAGCTGCTTTTCTGTCTGATCATATACCTGTTTGTAACATTACCGCGCCATATTTTTAATTAAAGTACCCCCCATTTGAACTTTCACAGAGACTCAATTAGTCTCCTTTTTAAAGCTTCCCTCCTGGACGCGAGAATAACCAACACAGATAACAACGGGAAGAAACTCAGCTATCAGACAATATTAACAATTTGTTGCTAAACAAAACACAAGGGTAATACCAAGTGTCTACATTTGCAGTAAGCGAAAAAATGCTAACGCACATAACTCACGGTAGCAATATGTTATACTTCATGCTATCTGCACAAACTAGATATCATATGAAAGCTGAGATTCCACAGATTATATTGGTATAAGTATCATCACTGTGCGACCAAAACTCACGGCAGCGAAAGCCAGGAAAGACAACACGCAACTTCACTTTACGGGGCCAAACGGCAAATATGTCTTACCTTTGCTGTTTTCTATGGGTGTAACGGTTCACAGAAGTCACGGTTCGGTTCGTACCTCGGTTTGGGGGTTACGGTTCGGTACGGGTTCGGTACAACAAGGAAAAGCAAAAAAAAGTCCCAAATGCATAATTTTTTGTTGCTGTTATTTATTTTTAACAGTAGTGCAAGTTTTGGTATGAAAATGAGGAATTCTAACATTTGGAATCATTAACTGTATTACACAGTTAGAAACAAACCACAAACAGTAACACACACACACTCAGATGGCCATATTATTTATAATGGCTGTCAAACAAAAAGGTTAAATAAGCTGTACAACTAAAAAGAATGTCTTGAAAATATTAAAATAAATAATAAGAAAGTGTTTCAATCACAATTAATAAAAGGCAATACAGAACTGTATAACATCTCCTGATGTCAAAATATAAAATAAATACAATGATAAATATAAAACAAAATAAAATCTGTACCTTTAGGAGAAATGTCTAACATGTGTAATTCACTTGTGAGTGTGTGAGGCCATTATGCCTAAATAAAGGGACTCAAGCTTTACTCTACTTTCAAGTTGTTCTTCAGAAAGATGAGTTTGTCTACGTTGTCAGTAGTGAGGGCAGATCTGTTGGCGGTAACTATGTCACCTGCCGTCGAGAAAACCCTCTCGCTGGGGACTGAGGTTATTATCGGAGGTTATTGAGCATGTCTGACGTGTTACCACTAGCATACCGCACCGCTGTCGAACAACGCCGACACACCGTCCTCGTCCGATCCACAACTCGCACCCCATCATTGTTGTAGTCCACAGGGAACCCAAAATGTTCCCACACACCTGATTTAAAAGAAGCAGGTGGGTCTTCTAGCTCCTGTGTGTTGTGTGAACTCGCCAAAGCTAACTTTTCTTCTTCATGTATTGTGTTCGTTTTGTTGTGTTTTGTTCTTGTTCTTCATTTGTTATTTACGGGCGGCTGGCTTTTAGGCGCAATCCCGCCCCCTGGATCATATATAGTGTAATACTGCCCTGAGTGACAGACTTTTTTCCCCCTCGTAAAAAAAGGCGGGACGAATACGGATACCGTTACACCCCTACTGTGTTCAATGGCATTAAAACGCATACAAATGCTGCTGAAGGTTATTCCAATGTCTCTAGTGTAACGGAGCTTCCGGTTGTGGGCAAGCTACGTGTGCATCACTCTCACTCCTCAATGGTAATGTTTAGGTGGATTTAGGAACTTCCCCTCGATTCTATTGGCTCTAATGGTTACAAAGAGGTGTCAATCACCCGATTTCGACCAATGGGTTCCAGAGATACGGCAACTCAAGTGAGTCCGTCTGGACTTTTTTTTTCTAAACCTCTCTAAAAAGGTCAAATTTCACTTGTTTTGCATCAATCTTGATACAGGGTACTTATTATATGTTGTAGTTTGGATTCCTAAAGGTTTTTGTCTACTATCCCATCATTCAAGGGTGGTTTTCACTATAAGTAATTTTTTAGACGGAAACTATCATTTACGTGTTTTTACCATGTTCAATCTGAATTTACTTTAAAATAAAAACATCTATCTTGATTCTGACACTTCTACAGCCAACTCACAGGTTTATCATTGCTTTGAGAAAAAAGATGATTAATTTACCCCTTTTGTGAAGATAGTCATTTGTTCTGAGCATGTCATTTTTGAACCCGAGGCCTGAAAAACAGGCTCAGGGCTTAACAGGTTAAACATAAAAGACAACCTTACTATTGCTGGCAACGTAATCAGAAATACAAGCAATATCATTCAACGCTTGTGCTGTAAAGAAAGTGTTAAAGTATTTTTACCGAAAATGTTAACCCTCCCAGCACCCTGTGGTTTTGTGGCTTGCATGCACGGCACAGCATATCTGTTGGAGTGGTATTACAATAAATTAATGCTGCATTCACAACAATATGAACAATAGCAGGGAACAGTGAGGCTGTGAAATGTTTATTCAGCACATTAAAGAGTAATGAGTAGCCCCCTCCAATGACTGAGACCACATTACTAACACTTAAAGGAGCCTCTCCCAGGTTTAATGGGTTACTTGGGTAAAAATAAACAACACCATAATGAGCTAAGATCCATATTTCCCTCATGTTCTGTTGATAAGCAAAAATTATTCTGGTAAGCTAAATTAGCCACTCGTCTTAAGGCAAAAAGATGAGCACTGGTTTTCTTAGTCTTTAATTAGCACATTGCAGAGCTCATGTGAATATAATTCACACACAGGTTGTCATTCCTTCTCGATCCCCACTTCCACTTCAGCACTGATGTGCTGCTGGAGGTGGGGCACAGGCGGCCGGGGTGTTTGTCCTTAAACACACAGCTGCAGATGCTCTCGTTGTGGCTTGTTTTCACTGCTTCATCAAAAAAACAAGCTTGCAGTGTCATCATATTAACTGCCATGCAAGTGGAGTTTTTGTTCACACAATCTACATTTTGCTTAGGCAGCCAAAAAGCAGCTTCTTCTCCTGGGCAGTGGGTACATTAGGAGGATGGGGGGTGAAATCCCCTGCCTATTAAATGTGTGAATGTGGTGTGGATTGTGAGGTTAGGACTAGGCATCCACTCACAGCTCATATCCAATGTGTCTTCTGTAACAACCTGGATATTAGATCAGATAGCTGCCTGTCATTATGCCATGTGCTCAGGATGAATTTATCTAAGTCACATAATTGTGCTCCCTCATACAAGGTAGTGGCTGAATCTGTACCTGCATGAAGTGGATGATTAGCCAACACACTCTCACTCCCTAAGCGTCCAATAGCGACGTTTGGTCAGTGTCCGTGGCGTCCAATTGTGACGCTCCTAGGCTCCTTCCGCGTCATAAAGGGACGCAAATAGCTTTCAACTGATTGCAATGTATTCCCATCTGCGTCGGGATTTGACGCTCATGGAAGCACGGCATTCGTTTATGTCGGCTGCCCTTAAAGGCAATGTGAGCGTCCATTCCCATTGGATAACGGAGAATTGTACACCCGGAAGTAAGTATTCCTCTTACTGTCGATTGATTTTACAGTGATATCTGCACTACTCAAAAAACACCAGATTATCCTTGTTAATTACACAACATTGATTGGTTTAAATTGTGTGCAATGCTTTTGTATTTTGCCCCTTCGATTCGGAGAAACAAATATTTTTTCTGAGTAAAGGATGGCAGAAGACACTACACTACCCAGAATCCCCAGCTATCGTTTGGACTACACCATATGCTCTGTTTGACAAACCCCGTTTTTTTCACCATTTATTCCGATGGCTGGCGTCTATGTCACATGATCTTCAAATTTCTCCCTGCAGAAAAAGAAAACATGGCCGAACTTCGTTTTATTCTCGGTGTAAAATGCCTATTTTAAAGTTAGTTTGTCCATTAAAATGCGTTTTGATGTCATTTGATGCGAGAAATATGAGTTGTTATTTCAGATTATGTGTGCAGTGGATGTACATGATCTTTAGTTTGCTAGTTATTACGAAGATTACTTCAGGAAATCGCGACGTTTTCATTGTTACCAAGGTGGTTGCTAGGGACGCTGCTATCGATATTATTTCTGTTATGTTGTGTAACTGTTTAATGGTGTTATCTTTATTGCTACCCCCTTCCCCGTCAATGTATAGTGTTGGTCCACAGCGCAAACATATTAGTTTAACAAAATCCGCATCTAAAGATAGCCTATGTTATTTTCCCCTGTGCAATTCCAGTCTCACAGCACATCGTCATTAACAAATACCGGAAACAGACCGAAAACATTTAAAACAAATAATAATAATACTTTATTCCGAGTGTGCTTGCTTTTCTCTTTGAAAGTCATCACATAACGGAATTGTAATACACGGTTCGGCTGCATTACATATTACAGATCTGCCGTAGTTCTGTATTTATAGAGCCCTGATGAGAAGACCTCTAGACAAACATGAGGAACTGAAAACGTGACGTGGATCATAAATATATCAGCCATTAAACAACATCTTACATTTATTTTCACACAATACGTCTCCTTGCAGTATCAACACTAATTCGGCTCACTTTTATATTTGATCCAATTGGTAGATAGGCTGTATTTACACCATAAAGATGCACAGCTGATATAAAGGGACACCTAGTGGTTAAAGCATGTTATTGAATTTAATTATTTTGATTATTAGATATTAACACGATCCCTATAAAGTATATTCATTACTCGTTATTCTCTACTAATAGTTAATTAAAGACTGTATATAATGACTATTTTGCACATCCCTTTCAAGATTTTCTAAGGTTTATTGACATATCATATAGGCCTACACAACTGTGGTGTAGTTCTGCACTGAATGAAAAACTTGGGTTGCAGGTTCCTCAATAGTGCATTACAAGACATCTATCAATATTTGTGCATACCTCCAGCAATGTTAACTATGTTGAAGCACTTATTTTAACTGATATTATACATAATGTATTATACTCTTATAATATGTATGTAGATATTTCATCTCCGGCCTTGTCAGGTATTGAACAATCAATAAATAAAGAACACAGAATTGTTGAATATACAACACAGAATTTGGGTGATTATACTAAATGATTTTCAAATAAACACAACTGCATATTTAACTGTTACACATGCTGATGTAACGCAAATGTTCCAACTTGGGATCAATAAAGTATATCTTATCTTAAACTGATCGATGGACGCGGTGGACCCGTTCAAATCCAGTTTTGGACAGTCTGCCGTGGTTCCATCCCATTTCAAGTGCTGTTCGAGAATCGGCTTAACCCTCGGAGCACACTCTCCAATCACAGAGCTTGAGGACTATCACGGGGTTTGTCAAACAGAGCACATGGTGTAGTCCAAACGATAGCTGGGGATTCTGGGTAGTGTAGTGTCTTCTGCCATCCTTTACTCAGAACAAATATTTGTTTCTCCGAATCGAAGGGGAAAAATACAAAAGCATTGCACACAATTTAAGCCAATCAATGTTGTGTAATTAACAAGGATAATCTGGTGTTTTTTAGTCGATGAGTAGTGCAGATATCACTGTAAAATCAATCGACAGTAAGGGGAATACTTACATCCGGGTGTACAATTCTCCGTTATCCAATGGGAATGGATGCTCACATTGCCTTTAAGGGCAGCCGACACAAACGAAATCCGTGCTTCCATGAGCGTCAAATCCCGCCACAGATGGGAATACATTGCAATCAGTTGAAAGCTATTTGCGTCCCTTTATGACGCTGAAGGAGCCTAGGAGCGTCACAATTGGACGCCACTGACACTGACCAAACGTCGCTATTGGACGCTTAGGGAGTGAGAGTGTGTTGGATTAGCCCTACACGGGGACAGTCTCCTTTCACAGAAAGAGCCTGATTGAGGAGGCTCAGACCTGGAATCAGTAGCAGCGGGAGAAAAGGCCTTGAGCTAATAGAGCATAACTAGAGCCACTTCAGACGCTCAACCAATTTACCATATTAAGTCGCTTAGTCACATCCACTTCCCCGTAATTCATTCACTGCTAATGCCCCGATGCTGTTTGGGAATTAAGGTTAATCATATCCTTATTCATCAAAGCCGAGAGGGCAATTACTGCATGGAGTGCAGGGGTGGCTCTGGCTGGAGAGCCACAGCTTAGTTTTTGTCATCACACACTGTGGACGTTGTAATTACATCATAATAACGTGCAATTAGTTAATGAATGGAAGCATACGCTGCTAATGACAACCAGTAATCTAGCTGCGTCTTTGCCCCTGCATGTGCACATTCTGCAGCGGGGCACTCTTACAGCTGCAGATCTGCACATCTCACTGTGAGCGTGCAGCCTCAGCAGCTCACCATGTGTTATAGTTTATTTTGAAAATAAATACAGTATAATACATGGAACACATGGTACAGTGGATGTGTCTGGTTTATTCTAATAATCATTAGTTATTACCAACAATACTAGTGAACAACCATTCTTCCTGGTATCAAATTATCCACCATAAGTGCCAAATGTCTACACTTACACAGAGTACAGTAATATATTGGAGTACAGCTATCCTTCTTCTATCCCAATAACACTTAATAATGACAGCCAATAATACATGCTACATTGATAATTCATTAAACTTGATTTAATAGTTATTTTACTGTCAAAATACAATGAAGTAATACTTATGAATAATTGTTATTTTAACCATGTATATATATATATTTTTTTTTTATTAGAGGTTATTGTTTAATTTAATGTCTTCACTATGTTAAGAATGTGGTAATAATACAAACAGATGTGTGGAACATTTATAAACAATAGGGACCAGCAACTAAATATTAAAGTGTTTTAATTTGTATTCCTTTTAACCTAGTTATACAAAAATAAAATAACTTAAATATAAATGATTAACCATTAAGACTGCATCTGATCTATTAGACACTACTGTCTATCAAATTGTAATGATTGTATGTATTCATTCATGAATTTTACTTAACAGACTGTACGTGGTTTGTCATGCTTTGCTTACTGTTATTTTGTTTATGTATGTCTGTAAGACCTTGCTTTTGTCGGGACCCCCTTGAGAACGAGATGGTGCATCTCAAAGGGTTTATCCTAATAAATACATTTCTATAAAATACATACTTAATAAAGTATATACTATAGTATCATGTGTATAAAGAAAAACTGATAAAATAACAATCTAACCAGAGATTAAAATAACTACTGACAGTAAAACATGTATGCTATGTGGTTCCTCAGTAAGTAGGCTACATACACGGCTGTATTCTGAATGATTTAGCTTTTCAATGACCCCAATACAATATAGGTAAAAATGCCATTTCATTTGATTGAAAATCATATTTTAAAGGATTCAAGAGCAACATCTCTTTCCATAATCAGCGTTGCCTGTACACTCCACTGTGAACAATGACCATCCCCACTGAACACTACTGCACAACTATTGTTCTGAAAGTAATCCTAAAGGCAGATAATTAAACACAAATTAAATCTGTTTGTATACGTCCACCCGGGAGGTAATCGAGAAAAACATTTTATGTTTAAAAATGAATGTTATGGTTTGGGGGATGAACTCTTTAATTAATGCTCATTGAAATGTCACCTACTTAGCTCCTATTGTCAAGCCAGTGAGCATCAACTTGAGAATGGGCTAGAGAGCCACATGCAGAGGTTGGTGTGGGCGCGGGGACACGCTGGACAAGCGCTCCTTTACCCGGGCCACTCTAATCAGTGTTGATGGAGTGTGAGGAGGGATGCTAATCTGGGTCATTGCATATGTAAATGTACAGCTGGGACCTTTGCAGTGCCAAAACACATCAGCCAGGGTGTCTGAGTGTCACCCAACATTAACTCTAACACAGCGAGGGAAGAGGGCGGAGTAACGCATCCCCAAACAGGGGGGGATTAGTGCGATCACCAGCCGTGTCAATATCACACTTCCCATCATTCTCCGTGGACTAAAGTCTCAGCAGCATGCAATGCACCTGCACACCAACAAATAAACTGAAATCAGAGTTCTTCAACTAAAGTGTATGAGGCCAATTTATCACACAGTACCTATTCATTCAGATAGTTTTATTTTAAATATTTGAATGATCTGATTTTAAGATATGTGTCAGATGTCTGCTCCCACTGCATTTATTGAGTAACATGGTTAACTAGAGAATGCAATTCCTGAAGAAATTGCTAGTGGGAATGCCAACCCAGTCTCACATCTAAACGTGTAATAACTACGTTGGTCCACAACTTGGGACGTAGTATTTCTACAAAAACGCCACTGAATTTGTAGGATCCCTATGTTTTTTTTCACCATTTCCAATGGCTGGCATCTATGTGACGTGATCTTCAACTTTCTCTCCGCAGAAAAAAACAAAACATGGCCGACCTTCATTTTATTCTCGGTGTAAAATGCCTATTTTAAGGTTAGTTTGGCCACTAAAATGCGTTTTGATGTCATTTGATGCGAGAACTATGAGTTGTTATTTCAGATGATTTGTGCAGTGGATGTACATGATCTTTAGTTTGCCAGTTATTATGAAGATTACTTCAGGAAATTGTACACATTCAACGTTTTCATTGTTGCTAAGGTCGTTGCCCTGGACGCTATCGGGTGCTGTTACAACCCTGTCTCCTAAAAATTACGTTCCCACAGAACCAAACTGCATTCTCAATTATGTTTAGCTAGAAATGTACTTTCTCCCACGTTACGTTAGTTAAGAAAGTTTCTTAAATACGTTTATTTTCTACATATCTTTGCCATTTATTGTCTTGCTTATAATAATGATAATAGTCATTTGTAAATATAATTTTAGAGCACACATTTGAAATCGAGAATAATAATAAGAAGAACATTAACATTCTTAACATTTATGAAACTATTAATGTGTAGCACCAGATTAACGGGAAGAATCTCAGCTAACTGAAGATATGAACCATTTTTACCAAAACAAAACACAAGTCTCATAAGAAGCGTCTAAATGACCCCTGAGCGAAAAAATGCAAACTGACTTTGGCACAGAACTCAAGATAAAGATACCCTTATTACTTATCGTAACTGCACATATAATATATCCGATTAAAGCTAAGGTTCCACAGATTATTTAGGTATATAGTATCATCACTGAGCAATCCAAACTCGCAACAGGGGAAGCAAACACAGACATTACAACACGTACCTTTACGGAGCTTTTACGGGAGATTGTCTCACCGTAGCTGTCAATCTGATCAAAAGACGTGTTCAATGGCATTAAAATGAGAAAAAACGCGGCTGAATCGGTTAATCCATAGGTTAATAATGTGTCTGTCGCTTTGAAAAAAATATTTATAATCCATAATTCAATTTTGATGTAAAAATCAGAGAGAAAAAAATAGCTGCTAATGGTAGCCAACAGAGTGTATGCAGCTTCCGGTTTTGGCCATGCGTCACTCTCACTCCTTATTTGGTAACGTGTCTGTGTGTGTAGAACTTTCCCTCGATTCCATTGGTTCTAGCGGTTATAAAGAGATTTCCAAATCTGACTTTTCTACATCCAACTCACAGGTTTATCATTACTTTGAAAACAACATTATTTAACCCTTTTAGAAGGGAAGATATGGTCATTTGTTCTGGGAATGTCATTTCATTTTCTCCTTGAAAAACAGGCTCAGGGTTGAACAGGTTAAAATAGACATTTTCCACCGAGAAGAAAACGAAGGTCGGTCATTCTTTTTTTTTCTGCGGAGATAAAGTTGAAGATCACGTGACACAGACGCCAGTCATTGGAAATGAATGGTGAAAAAAAACGTAGGGATCCTACAATTTCAGAGGCGTTTTTGTAGAAATACTACGTCCCAAGTTCTAGACCAACCTACACATTTAGATGTGAGACTGGGTTGGGAATGCTTTATGCTGACAAGCTGACGCTGAACCGCTATGCTGAAATGTAATGTGTAAGAAGAAAGTGAAGAATTTAGATTGAAATGATACATGAACACTGGGGGCTTGAATGTGTGATGAGAGAAGAAAAGAAAGTAAAAAGGCTTGGGAAAGCAGCAGTATATTTCAACTGCAAACTTTTGAACTAACTTGATGGCGAGTGATCTGTCGCCATGGCAACGGCATTTCAATAAGCTCCCATTGTGACCACATATTTTCATTAGGCCGTTTTATTGCCACCTTTATTCAAAAAACACACACAAGAACATTAAATAACAACATTTGGAGAACTATTAACATGAAATTGAGATACAAACAAGTACAACAAATATGATTACAGAATGGTAAACACATTGTCTTCTTCAGTGATTATTTGCTTCTTAAAGAGCAACTTGCAGGTTAGAGACACCAGTGAATACATGTGTAGGAAAATTATGTCACTAGATTTTCCAAAAAAAAATACAGAAATATACACTACAGTGACATCTGACATGTTTACTTCCGCATAAAAAAAGACCACTCGCGTGTGACGTCACATGGGGGAGAGCGGTCGGTCCAACATATTAATAAACATGGATCACAATGCTAGTTTTGACACAGAAGAGGTTGAAAATGTATATTCGTATGCATATGATGGACCACAACCTTATAATGATGAGCCTGCTAGGCGTCCAAGAGACCAGGGGCAGCCAAGGATTAGAAGACATAACGGCTATCGGAGAGAAATGGAGCTGTGGTGTGAGGAGAACCAGGCAGCTGTCATGGTGAGTGACCAGCATTACAGACCGTTAATGTTAGCTAACGTCAGTCACATCACAACATTGTAAAGTCAGGGTTGCCAACTTTGGCTGGAGTGAGATTTTGATATCATGAGGCGCATTCACACTGCGGTACTTTTCCCACAAAGGTTCATGCGAACTCTTTAGTTCTCATGAACTAAGTACAGATCGCGTTCACACCGGAAAAAGTCCCTGGGGGTGGATTAGGCAAATGAAGCCGCTGACGTCACTTCTTCTTCTGCTTTGGGCTTACTGGCAGGCCGCAAACCACTTCACGGCGTATACTGCCGCCCAAAGTCCCCGGCCGGAAGTACCCGGAGTTAGGGACTGGCTTCAGTAGAAGCTGCTGGGAGTCCCAGCAGCTTCTACTGAAGCCTTCCGAGTAAATCGCCAGAATGCCGACACCTCCTCATCTCCACCGCTCCCATGTTTTATTTTGTGTTGCCAAAAGTTAGTCTCTCTGCGTTTCTGCGCTCGGCTAATGCTAATAATGCTAATGCGAGGATAAAAAAATGGCGGCTTCACAACACTTTTTGGTAGTTTTACGGGGCGTGGTTTGCAATCCGCCCAGCCAATACATACAGTCGGCGTCGCGTCACAGTTGGGGGCGGGGTATTTCGAGGGGGAAAACAATCCTTTCCCCCTCGCCCGGAGCACTATAAGCGCACGGATTTTAAATGTTGTCATACATTGATTCATTGCAGCCCATTGACAGGGATAGATACCTTAATAAAATTAATTTAATAGGATCAGATTCTTGTCCATATCTTATTAAAGAGTGGACGAATGATCCGACTGAATGGCCTGAAGTTGCATTCCCTGATATCTTCTGCTACCTGGTTGATCTCCTCCTAGCCGCCGACTCAGGTAGCCCAGCTGTCCTGGTGCTGTTGGACCTGACAGCGGCCTTCGATACCGTGGACCACAGCATTCTGTTGTCGCGGCTCGAACAGTCCGCAGGCATCACAGGCTCTGCTCTGGCATGGTTCAGGTCCTACCTAACAGACCGTAGCCTTTCAGTGCAGCTAGGTGCCTTCTCCTCTGCAAAAGCCCCCCTTACCTGTGGGGTTCTCCAAGGTTCTATTCTGGGCCCCATCCTCTTTCTATTATATATACTGCCCCTAGGTGCAATTCTCTCCAAGCACAACATCCCCTTCCACTGCTGATGACGTTCAGATATATCTACCTCTCAATGCTAATGCCAACTCCTTACAGCAATTGATGGACTGCTTGGCTGAAATTAAATCCTGGCTGAGCCAAAACTTCCTCACCCTCAACGAGAGCAAGACCGAGGTAATTTTTTTTGGACCCCAACCTCCGGCCTCCCAGGTTGACATTCTTGGCTCCCTGAGTAAAAACATCCTCCCCGCTGTAACGAACCTTGGAGTAACCTTCAATAGCACTTTTAAATTCGATAAACAGGTCAGCAGCGTAGTCAAAACCTGCTTTTTTAAATTACGACTATTGGCTAAGACCAAGTCGTTTTTATCTTTTAAAGACTTAGAGAGGGTAATTAACGCTTTTGTGACATCGCGACTGGACTACTGCAACGCTTTGTATGTGGGCATGGATCAGGCATCCATAAAACGCCTGCAGCTAGTACAGAACGCAGCTGCACGTCTCCTGACTGGCCACAAAAGGCGTGACCACATTACCCCCATTCTGGCCTCACTTCACTGGCTTCCAGTTCGGTTCCGAATAGATTTTAAACTCCTTTTATTTGTTTTTAAGGCCCTAAACGGGCTGGCTCCGGCTTATATAGCTGACTTAATCCAGCGATACACCCTAGCCAGAGCTCTAAGGTCTGCCGACCAAATGCTGCTGGTAGTGCCGAAAACCAGGCTAAAAACTAGAGGGCACCGAGCCTTCGCAGCAGCTGGTCCCAGGCTCTGGAACACTCTGCCCTTACCTGTGAGGTCGGCCCAGACACTAGGGGCTTTTAAATCCTCTATAAAAACACACTTTTTCTCTCTGGCCTTTTAAAAGTGAGCAGAGCATGACATTTTTCATTTTGTATTTTAACTGTGTCTGCCTTTATATTTGTTGTTTTTAACTTAAATGCTACAAATTGCAATATGTTCCGTATATTTTTTATTCATGTACAGCACTTTGGCGCGACCGAAAGTTGTTTTAAAATGTGCTTTATAAATAAACTTGATTTGATTTGAATCACCCGGTAAGAGCCAAAATCACGTTAACTGATTAATTAAACCTCACATAATTTATATGTCTGACAAGGAAATTAGCACGTTTTAGTGCATTTGTTCATCACACAATGGTTGTTATTGCACAATAGCCATCATGAGCTGCATATACATATTGGTTATTGACGACTCGGTACGTTATCACGCAGGGATTTACACACACAGCAGCCTAAAGAACTATCGGTCCCTGGAGGCACACAACTTTTTTACAAGTGGCTTTGTTGGAGTTGTGCTCCATCGTAAACTACCTTCATCGGATACCTACCTGTTCCGATGTGATGTAAAGCCATCCTGGAGGGTGACAGAGAAGCCGCACCAGACGTGGGTAGCAGTTAAGGGAGAGGGTACCATCGTCGCTGCCCACTGCAACTGCATGGCATGGTACGTTTGTGAAAGCGTTCATTTGTTTGTGCGTGGGTGCCATAAATACGTCCACATATATCTAAATGTTCCAAAAGAAATGTCACCAGACAGGGCAGTATTAGGTACAGTATAGTACAAAAGGGCACACAGCAGCTTCTGGGCATTGTGGAAGCCGGCTTGTTTTCCCCCTCAGCGCGAACCGGATGTGACGTTTTGTGGGCGTTCCCTCGCTTGCCGACTGTATGTATTGGAAATATAGCTCTTTTCTCACAAAAGAGCCGCTCGAAAGTCACTGCGCTCTCTAGCAGGGACTTTCGAGGGGGTAAAAAGGTTCGCATTAACTAATTTTAGTACCGGCTCTTTTTGGTGTGAACGCGATCATGAACTAAGTTCGCATTAACCTTTGTGGGAAAAGTACCGCAATGTGAATGCGCCTATTGGTTTAATTACACAAATGCACACTAAATGACTATCGTGTCAGCAGCGGGACCTTAGCATATAGGATATAGGATATATATACAATATATACAAATACACAAAATTGGACACAGACTATAAAGGGCACAAAGTTTCATTCACTAATGAAAGTCAAACACATGTTTGTTTCCACTGTTTTATTGTGTGCCTGTCGCGATAAGCAATTAATTGACTTATCGTACGATAAATAAAAATGAACTCGATAAATTGCCATTTACATGAGGATGTGACTAGCAGTTTGAAAGGATGTACTTGAATTATTATTATATATTATCATTATGTCAGTGGTCTAAATTGTCATACAACGGTGCTGACAATAATATCGTTTATCGCAATAATTTCCTGGGAAATGTATCCAACAAAATTAATTATCATGAGAGGCCTATATACATGACACACACAGACACAAACAAATCTACATACTTACTCCAAACTGCCAAATATATTAATTAACACACTCTATTTTATGGGCTCAGAACAGTCTCATAATACACACATGCACACAGAAGGATTCACACTTGTATTTCCGGATCCACACTTGTGTTTTTCAATGCACACACACATGTGTTCCGTTTCATATACATGTAAATACAATCCAAATACAGAAACAAGTTTTACATGTGTATTTTTGATCCTCACATATTTGTTTTCTGTTTAAAACCTCTGCACCTGCAAACACACTGCACTTCCTGTGCACGGATCGCTGTGCATTCGTGTGTGGGTTTTTTGAGACTCCCCTGATGGTCAGCCGATTCGTACTTGTAATTTTTACTATCTATAGCCAATCACATGAGCGCGCCCCCACGAGGGTATGATTACTTGCGTTCATGACGTAGTGCTTCATATACGCATTTTGCGCAGTTTGGAGCTGACAGCTCCATGGAGCTTGCCTGCAGGCGCTAATCTCAGGATACCTCCACTCTCAGTATATTGCCACTTTCCGAAAAGGAAATGCACGCAAATACAAGCCTTTATATTATTAAGGTACAACGCCACTTTCCGAACCATTGATGAATGCTTGTGTACACAAAAACGGCAGGCAAAACCGTTTTAAATGTGTGTTGTATGGCGAATACAGCTGCTTTATTTATGTCTGTATGAAGTTGTTGTGAGTGTGGAGGGAGCAGCTAAACTAACCTAAGCAGATTTTTTGAAATACTAACATAAAATACACATTCTGGTAGTCCCTTGAGAAGAAAAATAAATAAATCTATTACTACACGACATATTTAAAAAAATGAATGCCATTTTAGTTTTTTGTTACTTTGTTCTGAAAGCTGAACCTGAGAGAGAGGGAAGAGGCTGTGTGAATTACTTTACATTGTGGATAAGGGTGGATAGCCCCCATTGTTCTGTGTGTCAAAATGAAAGACAGCCCACACACCTATCAATCATCAAACCGTGGGGTCTTATTTCATTACGTGTTGATTTCTATCAACACGTAATGTTGTATCGACGGATAGAGATGTACTACAGCAAAAGTATTCTCCGTGGGGACTTCCTGCAACAACACCACGCCGTTATCTTGATTCTGATTGGCCAGAAGACATTATCAAAGATGTTCTATTGAGAAGAAAATCACTACCTGACAAAAGTTTTCAAAACCGTTTCTAGTTTTCGGTATTCTTGTTTTTGGCGTGAGAATAGTTTGGGCAGCGTGAGAGCGTGAGATGCGTGAGAGTTGGCAACCCTTAGCTATCATATATCAGGCTATAACTAAAGTAGCATTGATAATATAGTAACGTTACTGGCAGGACTGTTGATACTGATCCATAACATAAACTAATGCGCAAGTATCAGCCGTATCTCGCGTTACCTAATGCAACTCCACACTGCGTCTTACGGTGCTGTGTACCGGAGGGGAGAGAAAAGAGGAGCGAAGGGGGGGAGAGAGGAAGGGGAGAGAGAGATGAGCGAAGGGGGGAGAGAGAGAGGAACGGATGGGGGAGAGAGAGAGAGCAGCGAAGGGGGGGGGAGAGATGTAATACGGTTTCCTGATAAACGTTTTGTTTGATAGGCCTCAGCTGTGGAGAGCAGGGGCGGACTAGCCATTGGGAATACCGGGAGTTTCCCCGGTGGGCCGGTGCTGTGTGTGGGCCAAAAAAAAAAAAAAAATGTAAATCCTACCGGCCCACATTTGTAAGTGTTCCGGCCCAGCCCAGCCCAGCCCAGCGTGGCAGGGAAACAGATTTCAGGGGGAGTGGCTGTACGGCTGTACCCGTAGGATAGAAAAGGGGGAAGTGATGTCTGACTCAGAGGTCGCGCGGCTGTGGAGAAGAACGTGTTGCCCACATTCTGTTACTCAGTTTAGGCTAGTTAGCTTGCAGGTTTATTGTTTTGGGTGCAGTCACTTTTGCCTCCACTTGCTGTTCAAATAATGTTGAAAGAAAAAGTAAATCTGTTTACAGTTCTGTTTTACATGGGTGTTGAAGAAGAAGAAGAATTGGGAGGGATGAAACCCTCTTTAATGGTCACACATGCAGAGCACACAGCACACACAGTGAAATGTGTTCTCTGCTTTTAACCCATCCTAGTACCAGAAGTCTAGTACTAGGAGCAGTGGGCAGCTATTGTACAGGAGAGTGAGGGGGGAAGGGGGATGTCCGGTGCCTTGCTCAAGGGCACCACGGCAGGGCAGGAGGTGAACTGGGACCTCTCCAAGTAAAACTCCACACTGCAAATAGGTCTGGTCGGGGACTTGAACCGGCGACCCTACGGCTCACAGTCCAAGCCCCTACTGACTGCCATAGATTTAGTCCCTAATTTTGCTCTCAAAATGGACCAGATTGATGCATTTAACTTCAACATTTAAAAAAAAATCTTCCCGGGGGAGCTTGCCCCCGGACCCCCCTAGAGGAGGTGAGGTCCACCACCAAGTGGGCCTGTCTGTCAATTAATCCCCGGGCCACTTTTTCCCCCCAGTCCGCCCCTGGTGGAGAGTATGTGCTGCAGGGAGGTGGATGCACCTCGCACAATGCACCCAGGACCGAAAGCTAGCTGCGGTCCTTTTCCTGTTAGGGAAACTGTGGACTCGATGTCCTGACAGGCAGCTCACCATGATTAAAAATGGTGAAATGTAATGTAAAATGACCGAAAAAATACCAGCTCACTAAATCACAACCGCTCAAACCAACTACAAACTACTACCGCAGATTGGGCAGAGAAGGAGTCCGAGAAAGTTGCTACCCTATGTGATGTAATATGACGCGTTTGACGTTAAAAAAAAAGGTGTTTTTAGTAGCAGAGCTCAAAACGGCTCCTTTCCCCTCTGAATTCTTGCCCTTATGTCTCGTAAAACATATAAAATCCAGCATTAACTTTTTTAATTGTAATTTTCAGGCAATGTTAAGCATAAATCTAGTAAAAAAATAAACCTGCAAGTTGCTCTTTAAGAATAATAATTTGGAGTCTTAATTTCTCCTTCTCCAGCTCAATTTTGTCGTGTTCCGCTCTCAATTTTGCGGTCTCCACCTCCACACGAACGATCTCTTTCTCCGTCAGTTCACGCTGTAGCTCTGACAAATCCCTTTCTTTTTCGGGGTGTGGCCATTTGGGATTCCCTCTTTTCTGCGGTCCTCTGAGTCTGTGAAATTGCAAGTTACTGTCAGTTACTGTCAGTTATCAACTGCCGTGATTGCTAATTGTTATCTTGCTAGCCGTGATGTAGGGTGATGTTACTCTATTAATGACTTACCACTTATAGTGACAGCTGACGCGTCAACCTCTTCAAATGTTGAGGTTGACGGCTCTGAGCTGTCGATCCCATTCAACCCCGTGAAAGTGGGGGAATCCTCTCCAAAAATAGCTATAATTATTTCGCTATCGGTTGAGGTTTTTGGTGCAGGGCCTCCACCGGTCGGCGGGTTTTTGAGAACCGAAGCATCTTTCTTGGCTCTGGATAGTCAAGCCAGTCTCACGGCATTTCGTGTTATAGTCACAACATTTAATCTATTGATTCGTGTTCACCAACACGATTTTGCCATTTTTTTCGTGTTATACAGAACGATTTTAAAAGCAATGTAAATAATAACAAATTAGAAGGAAATACAGATTAAAAAAAATACAGATTTCAGTATTCTGACACAGAACGATTTTAGAAGCAATGTATTTCTATTGCTAGTCTGTGTGACGTTTAGATACTACTGGGACCCCAAAGCAGAGACTGACAAAAAATAAAGTTTCAAAAAAAAGTTTAATAAACAAGGTAATCCAAGGCAAGTACTGACGACAGGGAGCTTGGCTGGCCGTAGTAAACCAAAAACAAAGCTGTGGGAAAACGTTTCCGACCAAAACTCAAAAAGAACTCCTTAACCAACTACAACAGACTCCAGGCTGCAGAAAGGCACTCCGGACCGCGGGACAGCATGACAAATACTCTGGCAGAGAAGTGAGGTGAGGGCCAGGCTCTTAAAGAGCAGGTAATCAAGTGAGTGGGGACAGGTGTGCCTCATCTGCAGCCAGGAGTAACCAGCCACGCCCCCCTGTCACACACCAGCCCTGCAGAGACAGAAAGACAGAGTAGTGAGGGGTAAAAGGAGTACACAACAAGTTAAACAGAAAAACAACAAAATCCCCATGCAAAACATAACATTACCCCCCCCTCAAAGGATGCCTCCTGGCGGCCTACCAGGACTATCCGGGAAACGGACATAAAAGTCTCTCAAGAGTTTTGGGTCCAAAATCAGCGAGCGAGAAACCCATTGTCGCTCCTCTGGCCCATACCCCACCCAATCCACTAAATACTGGTATCCACGGCCCCACCTACGAACCTTCAGCAACCTCTGTACAGTGAAGGCCGGGTGGTTGTCGATGAGCCGGGGGGGGTGGAGGGGGTTTGGTTGGAGGGCAAAGAGGGCTGCAGGAAACTCTCTTAAGGAGTGACACATGAAAAGTGGGGTGCACCTTCAAGGCAAGAGGCAACTTAAGCCTAACCACACTAGGATTGATGACCTGTTCTATCTCATAAGGTCCAATGTACCTGGGAGTGAGTTTCCGAGAATCTGTTTGAAGAGGGATGTCACGGGAGGAAAGCCAAACCTTCTGGCCCGGTTGGTAATCCGGAGCTGGTCGTCGATGACGATCCGCCATCCTCTGGTTCCGGGTGCGGGTAAGAGCTGCCCGGGCTTCACGCGAGACTCTGCGGGCTCGCCGAAGATGCCCCTGTACTGAGGGAACTGCCACCTCTCTCTCTTGAACCGGGAAAAGGGGAGGTTGGAAGCCATAAAGGGTGACATACCTGTGGCAGAGCACACCAGGGAGTTGTGGGCGTACTCAACCCATGGCAGATGAAGAGACCATGAGGCAGGGTTTCGAGAGGCAACACAACGAAGAGCCGTTCCCAGGTCCTGATTTGCCCGCTCCGTCTGGCCATTGGTTTGGGGATGGTACCCAGAGGACAAACTGGCCGACGCCCCCAATGCCCGACAAAAGACCTTCCAAACTTGGGAGGAAAACTGCGGACCCCTGTCTGAAACAATATCCTGAGGGATACCATGCAACCTAAAAACATGCTGGGTGAGAAGAGTGGCAGTCTCGAGGGCAGAAGGTAGTTTAGGCAGAGGGACAAAGTGCACAGCCTTAGAGAAACGGTCAACGATGGTCAGAATAGTGTCGTTCCCGTCTGATGGTGGGAGACCAGTCACAAAATCCACCGCAATGTGGGACCAGGGCCGGTGGGGAATGGGAAGTGGGCGAAGAAGGCCAGCGGGGGCCTGATGTGAGGCCTTGCTGCGGGCACAGACGGAACAAGCTGAGACATACTCCTTCGTGTCTGCGGACATAGTGGGCCACCAGAAGCGTTGTCGAATTAGAGCCAGGGTCCGATGAAAACCTGCATGGCAGGCAACTTTGGACGTGTGTCCCCACTGGAGCACTGGAGATCTAACATCGGGGGAAACGAACAGCCGGTCTGGTGGACAATCCTGAGCCGCTGGATGGTCCTCCTGGGCCTCCTGG